>NC_133791.1:313367-460777 GCF_003597395.2 Chelonoidis abingdonii | reverse complement strand
GGGCCGGCAGGGGTATATATTACCCGCCATGGCGGCGCCAATCTAGGGGGCGAAGTGCCGGCCCGCTGGAGTTGCTAGTGTAAAAGTTTTCCGACAAATGTGCACGCGCGGCGCGTACACCTACTGGAATGGATATGAGCAACACATCTCGAAGAACAACAGTTACAAAGGTGAGTAACCGTGTTTTGTCACCCTGAGTGATAAACAGGCTCGCAGACTCTTAAGAGTCCTGGGCTTTCCCAGGTTTTCATACACAAGCTAAAGATCCTTCTAGCCTGGGACCATCTCTTCCCACAGTTCATTCCTTGCCCTTCAGATGTTCCCAGATGTGTTGTTGCAGGGAGAGTGAGGTACCTTCATGATGTCATTGTCTCCCTTTTGTATCTTCTCCTCACTTGCTAGAAACCTCTTTTTGCTGTGACCTGGGTCAAACAGTTTCCATTGTGTAGTGCTATATCTGAGAGATTTCTGTTGTCCATAGATTCTGGGGTAATCCTTGTGCTTGTGTGCATTTCCTCAATAAGCCATTAACATTATTTGGCCTTTTTTCTGTTGTACCTGAAAGGCTGCTTGTGGGTGTTCCCAACCTCACAATATATTTCAGTAACACATACATAGCAAAACTTCATAACTGCACATATAGAAAAGATACATGCATACAAATAGGATAATCATATTCAGTAAATCATAACCATTACAGTGATTCGTCACTTGCATATAACACATCTTAGTTATGCCATATCCATATCATAACACTACCTGTATGAAGAATATGGGGTGTAGGGTCACACAGTGTACTGGTCACAAGTTCTGTCTATCTACCTACCCAATCACCCACCCACATCACCAAACTATCTGAGTGCTCATGGTTTCAGTTGCTCATAACTTTCTGATTTGGGGGGGAGCCTACATTTTCGAGGTCTTGTCTGTACCCACAAGCAAGTTTTGAGAAGTCCTGGCATTACTGGATCAGCCATTTTTGAGCATGGTGTGCATGTGGAAAAATCACTTTTTCTGTTGTCAAAATACAGTCATGCTTATGACCTTTCCATGTAGAGCTCTATCAGCAAAACAGTTTGGGGCCAGGAAATAGCCCTTGATGAAGAGCCATGTGTGACCATGTGCCAGAGGAGAAAACTGAGTTTGATTTTACCATGTTCTGAACATTTGAAAACCATGCAATCAGCATGTGCTGTAGATGTGTTTCACTGAGCTGGAAAGGGGTGCCTGTTATATATGGGTGACTGCACTGTACAAGGAGAGATTTGTAGGCATCAGGCTATCACTGGTGCTGATGAACTCAGGTAAAGGGTTGTTTCCTCAGGATTTTGCCATGTGGCAGAAGACTCTGTAGGGTCATGGAAGGTGTGAGGAAAAGAAGGAACCCCACCGTGCTGCACCGGAGGAGCATTTAGTGTCCTGGGCAGCTCGGATCATGCTCATTTGTTCTGTCTGAAATGGACATCACTGTGCATGTTACCTCTTGCTGATTGGTGGTGCAGCCTTTCCTTTTTGTCTGCTCTGTCTGATTCTCTTAGCTGTGTTAATCGTCTCTCTTCCTTGGCAGGGTGAGTCATATATTTCTGATGCACACGCACAAGTTGTTTATGGGCTTGTCGTGCTATATCTGTTGGCTGCTCTTTTGTGTTTTGCTAAGTTATTGTCATTACGTTGAAATGTGTGGAAAGATCCTGTCTCACGGGTCCCCATAGTGTGAAATCCCTTCACCCAAGTTTAAGGGGCACCTAGTGCTAAGAGCCCTATAATAGCTGCAGTGCAGGTTCTGGAAGCAATATTATCGTCATTAAGTATACTGTCCTAACACTCCAAGGCTCCATCAGAATCATGGGCCCATGGCACTGGGAGTTGTACAAACAGAAAAGCAGAAAAATCACTGCCTCAGAGAGCTTAGGCCCAGGTTTTTAAATGTATTTAGGCATTACTCCACTCAGCATTGCAAGGCCTCATAGTTTAGGAGTATGTCTACATTGCAGCTGGCCACGAGTCTCCCAGGATGAGTAGACAGACTCTCACTAGCTCGGCTCGAGCTAGCGCACTAAAACCAGCAGTGAGGATGTTGCAGTGGGTGGCAGCTCAAGCTGTCAAGCCCACCAGACCCTCTAGGCCTGAGTTTGGGTGGCTAGTTTGAGTCTCTACTGGAGCTGCAACATCTACACTGTTAGTTTTAGTGTGCTAACTCGAGCTGAGCTAGCATGAGCCTGTCTGTCTGGGCCAGGAGGCACGCTCCCAGCTGCAGTGGAGACAGACCCTTTGTCTGATTTTCAAAAGTGTCTTAGGCTCCTAAATCCCATTGACTTTTACCTGGAAGAGCAGATGGGGTTATTCACCCACAATGGAGCAAGCTGATCATAGGTCAAAGAAGGACCTGCTCAGTAGCACTCAACCTTCATAGTATAATCGAATCCTTTATGTACATGTTGGTTGCTAAGATTGTGCATCTTTTTTCTTTCTTAGATGGTCTTATTGTCTTCATTGAATTTTAACCAGCAGGTCAGATTTTGGGGAGCTAGGATGGGAGACCCAAATGAGTTAATGCTACTTGAGCTGATTGCCCCTTTTGTTGCAGTGGAAGTTAAATTACTGAAGACTATGGAGAGCTAAAGATGGGAAGAGGGGATGTTGAGTTCCTTCAGAGGCTAAGCATTTAACTTCATTATCTTTTAAACTGTCCAGCTGGTACCTCATTCCTGTGACTGTATCAGTAGATCTGAGGTTAGCGAGAAAGGACCTGGGCAGGGGAAAGGGAAGAAACTTGGCACAGGAGAGGAGGTTCTTGCTGGAAATAGTCCCCAGAGCAGGGCCAGACCTGGAGCCAGGGCTAAACCTAAATAAGAATATGATGAAAAGAGGTGCAGAGACAAGAGGACAGGATCAGGAGGGAGATGGATAGAAATGAGCCGCAGTTATTACACTAAGAGTATCTAGTTCAGTTTCTCGCTAGCATCTTAGCTGAAGAGTTTGGGTCCTGAGGCCAAGAGTGGAAAGGGGGCAGATGGCAGGGTCTGAGCACTTTGCTACAGCAAAGGACAGATCCATTCAGTTCAAACAAAACAAGAAATTCTAAAACCTCTTATAGATATTCTAGCTTTTCTGCTGATTCCAGCACAGGATTTGAGTGAGGTTATTAGAGTTAGTCTTACTAATCAAAGGTCTCCATTCTGATTGTTGTACTTTTAATAAAAGTTAATTTATAAGGCTCACTTAATCTTTGCTGAATTATAAGTACAGAAAATTGACAGCTCTGGCTGGCTTCCTTCTGAATGTGAGCTGTGTTTGTCAAACTATAAAATACCAGGTCTAAGTTTCTCCTTGTGCCAGATTTTGAATGTATTTGATGCGAAGGAATTAACCTGGGAATGAAGGTTTCCAGCATCCCCGGCACACCACTTTGCTTATGGCATAGAGAGGCAGAGCTGTTGAGTGATAAAAGTTCTCTGGACTGGCTGAGTAGTAGTTATCCAATCAGTTTCTTGATATTTCATGTTTTGACCAGTCATTAAAAAATGACTGTAACCATGGATTAGTCAGAATGAGCCTAATTAACTTGCAGCAGTGGTCAGCATACCCATTTACATGGCTGACACTATGCAAGAGCAAATATATACTTTGGCCTCAGGCTTAGTAAAACTGAGAAACAAGCAGGGAGAAATGGAAATTGTGAATCAGGGACCTGAAAGGAGAAAATTTGTCAGGGGGAAAACACACCTAGAATGGAAGCTTGGGCAAAACTCGCCTTCATTGGCATGTACATGGATTTAAAGCTCATGAAACCAGGAGACAAATTGCTCTGGAAAGAGCCAGGAAGAGTTGGAAGGAGGATTTGGAGCCTTTAATACCTACTGCACATATTTGTGACTAAGCACTATACTGTACAAATTCTGATTTACTTTGTTTAATAGTCCACAGTATTGGCACTCCTTTATCTGCACAGTTTGTGTCCTAGATCTCGGGCCTGACTTTCTTGTAGTGCATACACATCCTCCAGTGCTGGGCACTGCGACATGTGTCCCAACACAGGGTACCTACTTGGACAACAGTTCACAGCAGTTTAAGGCAGGGAGCTGAAGAATACCACATCCATCTGAAACTGCAACGGGGATATAGGTTGGCAGATTCTTTACCAGGAAAGTGGCTGGGACACTAGTATAAAGATGGGTGTCAGCAACAAACTGCATTGGTCTCCTCTCCTCAGATGGAATTAATCAGTTTAACTGCTAGCTAACGTTATGGACCATTATGTGTTTATCAGGATACTCAGAGTAAAAGTGCGGAGTCCCTTTCTTTTATTTCTTATGGTTTTTTTAAATTAGTTCGGCACACGTGTATCTGAAGTCTCTCTATCAAGTGCATGGAGTAATTTTGTGAATGTGCCAATGTCTCAGTGCAAGTGAAACCCTCAAGAGACCTCCATAGCAAATTAGACCAAAACACAAATGCGCAGAGAACTGGGACATCCCACCCTATACCTCCCCCCCAAAACAGGCATCCTTGTACAGACAATCCTCATGTTGAAAATAATCTCAAGGAAAACATAGTCATCTTGTTCTGGAGTATTTAGGGAGGATTCTCTGTTAGTGATGAGGAACGGTGCTCCTAGGTTGCTCCTACTATTCGTATTAAACCAGAGACATCTTTGCATATAGGAACCATTCAGTTCACTAGTGTTAGAAAATCCTGATCTGCCAAGCTGTGCTTGGGATAATGCCTGTAGCTGTCTTTGCGAGCAGGAGCTGCTGTGATGAAAAGCTCAGTCCCCTGCAGCCTTTAATCATCTTTTCATTACAGAGAAAGGGGGAGGGAAAAATTTAAAAATCCTCTGCTCAGTTCCCTGGGAATACTAGTGAATTTAGATGGCGGAGGGGTGGAAAATGGCCACTATGACTGGGAATGCAGTTTCCTTTGTCCTGTAGCTTGTCTGTGAGCCCAGGGTGCTGACTAGTGGGCAAACTCCCAATTAGAACTCCTTATGAAGTGGAAGTGTGAGAGATGTGGAAATGGGGGGGCGGAGGACGTGGAGGAGGGGGATTGCAGCAGAGAACAAACTAGGGCATTGCTAACAGCAAAAAAAAAAAAAAAAAAAAAGCTGCAATGCAGAGACCCTTCAGGGAAAAAGACTGAATAATTACACTAACCATGGCATATCAGAGGCCTCTGCCTTCCTGCACAATACTCTGAATGCAGCAAAACCCCAGTTTATTTAAAAGGCCAGCAACTTTTCCCAGGGCTTAGAAGAGCAAATGCCAGCTTATTGTAATAAGGTCTAAATCCATGTGGATTCATTCCATGGATAGCACAGATCTGTGATTTCCTCTACATGTTCTTTTCTCTGTTCGCCTTAATTGTACCGTTCTAAATCCTAGCCCTGCTGTCAACTGCATAGACTTGAGGGGGAAAGATTTCAAGGGGAATTTATAACTCGAAAATATTCACTTAGTTTTAAACTTTTGATTTGAATTTAATTAATGCAGAGGAACATTTTGGTTTACGCTACATTGTTTAACACCCTTAATGACTCCTGCTACAGATACCACTGGAGAAAGAAGGCAGGGTTAATAAAATCTCTCATATTCCAAGTAAGCTCACCAAAGGGGAAGTCCATTTCCAACTTAGTCACACAAGGATCTCAGGTGTGAGCAATTATTCCTATAATATAGCTCTTACTGGCAGTTTTAGAATGGCTGTATATAAACAACACAGTTTTAGGTTTTATATATTATATATATTTCTATTTTAGGTTTTATATATATACACACACAGATTTATTAACTATGGATAGATTTTAAGGGATTATAAGAAATAGCATACAGATCACAGTGGGTTATCTAAGAAATAAAACAAATTTGCAATCTGAGTTCTATTAACTAGACAGGATTTGAATCAAGCAGTTTACAGTTCCTCCATACACAGGTTGGAACTCCTTTCCAGATGGGAGAATCCTCCCTCATTCAAAGTCTTTATCCTCCAGATGTGATTCCAGGTGTTGAGTTGGAGAGGAGGGGGGAATAGGAGTGAAGCCAAGTGATGATGTCACTTCCCCATTTTATCGCTTCTTCCAGCTTACTGGAAGGATCTTTTGCTGTGATGTGAGTCCAACAACCTCCATTGTGTACATGCTTTCTGAGAGGTTTCCATTGTATAGTTCCTGGGGTAATCCTTGTGAGTGCATGTATTCCTCTTAATGGGCCATCTACACTAGTGATTTTCAAACTTTCTTCCTCATGACCCATTTGAAGAAAATTATTGATGCCCGTGACCCAACATAATTATATCCGTTGACTAGAGTTTTCACAAAATCATAATATTGCAAAACATTCCAGCTTAACCCACTTTACATAACTAACCACTAGCCTTAGTAAGCCTATGATAAGGATTGTGGGAGAAGGCAGAGGGTGAGCGCGAGGGTGAGGGTGAGGGCTCTAGGATGGAGCTGGGATCAGGGGCTCAGGGTGTAGGAGGGGGCTCAGGGCTGGGGCAGAGTGTTGGGATGTAGTGGGGTGAGGGCTCTGGCTGGGGGTGCGAGCTCTGGGGTGGGGCCAGGGATGAGCAGTTTGGGGTGCAGGCAGGCTGTCCCCGGGCTGGGGCCAGAGGACTCCCCCCAGCCCTCTCCCCGCCAGCAGCAGCTAGCTCCGGGGAAGGGACCTCTCTTTCCCCCTTCTGGCAGGCAGCAGGGAGCTCCGGGGGAAGGGTCCCTCTCTCCCCGCTGGAAGCAGTGAGCTCCGGGGACAGAGGAGAGGCCCACAGCAGCCCTGCAAGACCCAAATTGCTCCCCTCCCAGTTCCCACTCCTCCTCCACTCTCTCTCCAGGTCCCTGCTGAGCGGCCTTTTAGAGCTGCTGCATGGCAACGGTCGTTATAATTTGAATCAGCAAGGCGACCCAGCGCCTGAATTCCACAACCCAATACTGGGTCGCGACCTGTACTTTGAAAAACACTGATATACACTATCTGGTGTCTTCATCATTGTACCTGAAAGGCTGCGTATGGGTGTTCCCAATCTCACAACATATTTCAGTAACACATATATAGCAAAACTTCGTAACTTAGCATCATAATTTTGTACAAAACACATCATATCACCCTGGTAGATGTGGGAGGTGCCAGGGTGTTGCTTTAGGGTACAGAGTGTCAAACTTGCAAACATAGAAAGTCATGATCCCTGACCCATGAAACTTACAAAAAATATCAGGACTGCCTGAGTCAGATGCATTACATAAGGGACATGATGCAGGGTTTTCTTTTAAATCAACTTTTGGTGCATTAATATTTAAAGGTTTTTTCAATCAAGTGTGTGTTTTGATTAAAAAATGAATTATTCAATTTAAAGAACCTACAAGATTTGTGGAAGGTGGTGGAATCTCCATCACTGGGGATTTTTAAGAGCATGTTGGACAAACATCTGTCAGGGATGGTCTAGATAATACTTAGTCCTGCCATGAGTGCAGGGGACTTGACTAGATGACCTCTTGAGGTCCCTTCCAGTTCTATAATTCTAAGATACTAAAGTGCTATAGATAAAGAAACAGATGTGTTAAACTCTTCCCAATATATGGTCTAGAACAAACCGTAGGCAGAAGCACAGCTGTCGTGTAGCTGAAGAGAACAGGTAAGAAACTATATTTCTTTGGAGGTGATCTATTTTGCTCATAACAGTGTAACTGAAGATGAGAGAACTGACACTCTTTGAGGACAAAGCCACCTTTGTCCTGCACAATATCCTTATCCATGTGTTGACATTTGGAATTTGTTCCAGTGTTGCAGGATTTTGATTTGATGATTAAAAAACAGCTGCCTTCTGCACTTGACTGAGCCCTAGTTCTAGGACAGCAGTCCCCAAACGTTTGAGGACCACACCCTCTTACCCCTGTCTCTGCCGCCCCTGAGCCAGGAGCAGGGCCGTAGGGCGGGCAGGGGAGATGCAGACGGGGTAAAGGGGCTACAGCTACAGCTGGAGGTGGGAGCGGAGACAATTTTTCCTTGTCTGTATCAGTCCTGGCTTCCTCCTGAGATAGCTACACATCAAGACTGCAACATGCGTTCAGTCATTAGGACACTGATGTTCCATTACAAAGGCCTTCTTCAGCCATGCTGGGGAGGGAGGGCTTAGCCTCAAGCTTTTCTGTGCAGGCTCCCCTCAGTCTGACACCCTGGCAGTGCTGACGCTTGCTTTCACTCTGTGATATGAGCGTTGACATTTCCCAGACACCTTTATAGTGGTTATATTTTGCCTATGTCTGAAGTTAGCAACTGAACTTGGGAAACACTGAAATGCCTCCATTTGTCTGTGCAGTGTCACCAAACTGTCTCCTACAGCAGGACTGTGGTGTTGGCAAAGAACAGAATTACAAACCCCTTGTTTACAGGCAGCTCAACAGGCCATCAGTTCCCCAAAAGAAGGGGCTACTCCTGGAACACAGTTAAAACAGGGGATGACACTCACACCACATGGGGAAAAGGAAAGGACCAATTTCCTCCCAGCTGGGCATCTTGTACTCTTCTCCTACCCCTATGTAGGGGAGTGTGGCAGGACCCCTTTGCTTCTGCCTCTGCTAGGCTCACAAAGTCACTCGAGACCCTGGGTTTTGTGACCAGTGGTGTACCTTATTCTTAGGCTTGTTCCCACCACTGTTTCACCACATACAAATAGCCCTTTACCATCTGCAGACAGGAGGGAAGAGCTACCACCCTGCTTCCATTCTCTGCCTTTTCTCCTGCCCTCCCCTGGCCTCCTCCCCTGAGACTTTTATGCAGTCCCAGGCTAACTAGGTAGCAGCTGTCTCCACCTCCCCAGTTAGGGCCAGGTTATCCCCAGCCAATTCTAAATTGTTCCCCTAAGGAGGAGCTGGCGTGACTGAGGGCTGAACCTTTCACCCTTTACCCAGCACCCTGTCACAACCTAGGTAACCAATCCCTGTGCAGGAGAACAAGATTGAAAGCGAATGTGGTAGAAAAGAAAGAGACTGTGCATTTGTGCCTGAGACACCATGGAAGTGTGCTAGGTAGCACTGCTCACGGGGTAGCTGAAGCAGCACCCTGTGGTAGCAACTTTGACATTTCTTAGCCAAACTGGTGTGGCATTACATAGCTTGATAATAGTGATTTGTGTAATGTGTCTAGTAATAACACTGGTGAATGTTCTCCTCAGTGTTCATTCAGGAACTGCTTCTCTCAGTAATATGTTTGCACTCTTGGAATTTAGATGGCATTGCCTTGTGGAGCATGTATGTACAGCATTGAGCAGTTTCTCTGAAAGCAAGAATATACACTGAATATACACTGAGCATATAACCCTATCCTGGGCCTTGGGGATGGTTATGGGGCCCTACAAAGTGTTTTGGGGTCTGGAGTAATGGTAACCTCTGAGTTTGCTGTTTTGACTCTTAACTGATTACAGATATTCTAGATTCAGAATTCCTGCTCCCTTTATACAATGGAGTAACCCTGCTCCCCTGTTCCCCAGTGAACTTTGGTTTGACACACAAACCTACTATCTGTCTAACACATTTGAAATGAGCAGTTTCTTTTGTGCTGTCAGAGTTCGCGCTCCTCTCTTTATGTGGATGGATGCAAATTTCACTTTATACTTCTAAATCTTAAATTTTGTAGTTAAAGTTTTATATATTGGTGCATCTTATGCACTTGCTGAAAATGTGACATCTGTACAACAGGGATGCTCCTTATAGGAATGTATATATTTTATGTAAATATTGCTTTTTGTTATGGAGCTAGTTAGCTGTAGTATGCACAGGAGTCATATAAAATATTAAGTTTAAAACAGCAACTTTTTGTATTTATGCCATTCTTCTTGGTATTTCCATTTTATGTCAGGTCAGTTGGTGTGGATGCTCAGTGTTTATTTTTCTGCTAAGATCTGTATTGTCTCTTTCATTCTTGTTTTGTTTGTGATCTTTTCGGGGCATGCGGCATGATAAGGGGTTTTTTTGGATATTTTTATATTATTTATTTTAATGTTGCTTTCACTGAGTTTTCTGAGTTGGCTTTTTTCTGTTTTTCTAAGCAAAGGCTATGTGGTAGAGTTGCGGCATGGAATATTTCATTTTATGTTCTGGATTTTGTCTTGTGAGTTTGTTTTGCTTCATATTCAGACATGATTTCCTCTGGAAAGTCTGTGTTTATTCTGTGATTGATGATTAAAACACTAGAAAGGAATCTTTGCTGGAGCTGATCACATTCATCCTGTTCTTACTGGTAATTCCTTTTTGGATTAACTAATGTGCTCCACATCACATTCCTTGGAATTTGCCCGTAGGAGCTTAATTATGTCAGGAGATACCTAACATAGATCAGCTCTGTACCACAAGCACAATCCTGCTTCCACTGAAGCCAGTGGGAGTAATGTCATTGATATCACTGGGAGCACGATGAGATTCTAAATGCCTAAGGAGATGGACATAGTACAATAATCAAATGTAAGTATGTATTGCTGTGCCTGTTACTGTAAATGTGTTTGGGAAGTATGAAGGTGAACAGGAATAATTTAGTGTGATTATTTTTAAAGCACCAAAGAGATTGTCATCTCCTCTTTGTGAATCATTCTCACTCAATCAAGCATGTCATGTAAGTGCAAAGAAATTGTATGATAAGAATTATCAACAAATACTTTCTCCAGAGATCCAGTGAATGCAGGCGGTCTGTACATGGGAGGCGAAAGCAGACAGGACTAGGGAAACGGGATAAGAAGTTGGATTTTGTATGTTTCCTTCAAAAGCAAAAATCTGCCAGTTTTACTTTTAAGGTTTTAAGCGGAGTGTGAGACTTTCAGCTGACAGTAATACAATGTGTGACACCAAAAATGCTTTTTCTGAGAGGGTTCAATTGTTTGTGGGAGCGATATTGTTCAAAGAGTCATTCTATACTAAGGACACTTTCTGAAAACATCCCACTAGTGTTAGCAACTAAAGGATTTTTTAGAAAATGTCCTTAGTGTAGACAGGGCCTGGGGAGGCAAGGCTGCAGGAACCTGAAGTGCTTTTCTGGTTGAGCCCCTTAGTCTTACTAAATTTTACACTAAAACGTTTGGGGAAAAAATTTTCTGAGTTTTTAAGCTATAAACAACTGTTTCCTTGTTACCTGTTTGTAGATTAAACCGGCCAGTTACTTTTTTAAAACAACTTTCTCCTTAGCCCAAGGTCTGGCTAAATCAAGTGATTTTCTCTGTTCAGTATGGTGTCTCTCAGTAATAATCCCAGAAGCACAGAAAGCTGTCTCTCACTAGGACTGGGAGTTGGGGCAACCTACTGTCACAGGGGGTGAATCACCCTTTTCATATTTAAAAGGGAACTGGATAAATTCATGGTGGCTAAATCCATAAATGGCTATTAGCCAGGAAGGGTAAAGAATGGTGTCCCTAGCTTCTGTTCATCAGAGGATGGAGAAGGATGGCAGGAGAGAGATCACTTGATCATTGCCTGTTAGCTTCACTCCCTCTGGGGCACCTGGCATTGGCCACTGTCGGTAGACAGATGCTGGGCTAGATGGACCTTCAGTCTGAACCGGTACGGCCGTTCTTTTGTTCTTTAAGCAACATTGGAGGGGCCTGATGACTCAGCTCTACAGAAGACATAAAGAGAGACAGTCGCTCACAGCTCTGTAAGGCACAGAAATAAGATCATGAGACATTTTAGAAAATGTTCATTCAGCATGACATACTCGCCCTTCCTTTGCTTTCTCCAAAATCACATTTAATAAGATAAAACAAACCAATGTTGTTATTAATCCCATTACTACCTTACACATATATAGGCTTCCCAGCCATAGAACTCAAAGAGCATCACTGCTCAGAAGGTTGAATATCAGATCAAATGAAATCACTTGAAAGCATTGTTTGTGTTCACTTTTCTGGGTAGTTTATGCTCCTCTCCAGTTGTGTTGGTGATGGCTGTTCAATAGAGCAGATCTGAGGGTGGCTGTGCAGAAATAGGAGAGGGTGGGAATTTGATGGAAAGAACGACGTTCTGCCATGCCCTCCTTTTATCCTAATGATGGGGAAGCTCCTCTGTCTTGAGTGTGTGGGGCTGAGGGATTCAGAGGCTGTGGAGGAAGGCATGCTGAGGAGGAATCTGGCATTGTCTCCCATGAAGTGGCAAGAGAAAATAATGCTGACTCTGCTGGCATTATTTTAGGCATTGTCTACATGCACAAAAATTGGAGTTGTAATTCACTCCACAACTGATAGCAACAGTGAAAGCTGTAGTGTAGACAAGATGCAGTTGGTCAGATGACATGATGGTTCAAACACCTACATCCTGTTTACGCTATGTAGTGTTACTACCACTTATGGTGAACTGTGTGTCCAATTTTTGCTAGTGGAGATACAGCCTTGCACTGATTCCTCCTCCATGTGGATTTGGAGCAGCAGCCACTGGGGAGGGGTCTGCTGCATGGAGCATTTTAGAGACTGTAAACAAAACCCTCAGGCCTCTGTAGGTGCCCTGGGATTCACAGATTTCCCCAGAGTCCTAAGACATCTCTAGGTTTGGAGGGGCCTCCGCGCACTCTACAGGGAAGCAAACTGTGCTTCCCACCCTGCCTGGCTGGGTAGGAGGGAACTAGCTGAGCTGAAATTCACTAATTTTCCTGGTCTGACATGAGGGATGGTGTGGGGCATATGTGTTCTCCTCTTTCACTTAGAGTCCTAAAGTCTTAGAGTTTAAAGCCAGAAGGGACCACTAGATCAGTCTGACCTCCTGTGTATCCCAGGTCACCAACACGACCCAGCACTCCCACGTGCAATACTACTTCTCTTCTTTCCAATTTACTCCTCTTTCCCTCGTTTTTAAATCATTCACCCTGGTGTTTTAAATAAAGAGAGAGGCCTATTCACACACATCCAGACACCTATTCATATACACTTCACATAGTAAATGATTAACTGATGACATATAAAATTGTTGACCAAGTTTAGTGTATTTAATGGCTGGTACCAGTTGACATATGCATTACTAAGATTTATGTCGTTTTAGAAAAACTAAGTTAGTGTCAGTGTGACTTTTCTTAAGTAAATATGATCATGCCTGACATGAAATACATTTTGCTGCAGTGTCAGAGCAGTAGCTGTGTTCATTTGTATCCACAAAATCGACGAGGAGTCCAGTGGCACCTTAAAGACTAACAGATTTATTTGGGCATAAGCTTTTGTGAGTAAAAAACCAAGTCTGTTAGTCTTTAAGGTGCCACCGGACTCCGCGTTGATCATTAGAAACTAAGTCTGAGGAGAGGTAGGAATTCATTGTCTTATCCCTTTAGTATGTAAAGGCTCTTACGAGACTGGCCACTTCACAACATGTTCTTGGAACTAGTTTAGCAGTTTGAGTGCTAAACTAGTCTTAATGACCTGGGTAATAACTAAACATTATTATAACAAAAAATAGATTAAGGGAATTTCGAGGGCATTTCAATGTTGATTTATTTATTCAAGCAAGTAGATTCCATTCAAACAACAAATACCATTTTAGCATTGATTTTATTAAGAGTAAGTACTATTGCTAACTCTGCATCTTTGTGCTTTAACTATCCTCCTACCAACAGGGGTATCTGTGTCCTCAGTTATTTCAAAGATCCATGCATATTCTGAAAGAAGCAATTTACAATAATGGTGATTTTCCCAGATAGATCTTGCAGGAAAAATAAATTAACATAGAGATTAGATGGTTCTTCCTTTCTTTTACTCTACTGATAACAAATAAAAATACTTGGATGACACCAGTTGCATAAGCACCACATCCAAGAGGGACCTCTTCCACATCACAGTCCTTTGTCATTTGGTCCCTTATTTGTGATGCGCTAATTCAGGGGTGGGAAAACTACGGCAAATTGGAGACTGATCCTTCTTTCCCATTTTCCGGTGTGCGCCGGATGCTAGAAAAGGGAAGTAGACTTGCACAGGAAGGAAAGCCTCAAGTGGGACCATGTATTTCATCTCCAAGTGTTTATTAAAATCATAAATCTCCTGCAAGATTGCTCTAGGATAATCACCACTGTGAGCTAACACATGGAATAACTAAATCCAGGTCTAGTTTAAGGCAGCTTTAAGAGTTTAGAGAGCTGGTACAGGAGAGTTTGGTTTGCCTTTTTCCTTTTCACTTGAAGAACTTGTCTGTCTGTCTCTCCTCTCACCCCCACTATCTGTAATTTAGGCAGTATTAAACATGTAGTCTGAAGTGAGTTGTCATTATGTGAACCCTTTTAGTTAACCAAGGGTGGGATCGACGCTCTGAGATTGATCCACTGGCGGTTGATTTAGCGGGTCCAGGGAAGACCCATCAAATCGACAGCAGATCGCTCTCCAGTTGACCCCTGTATTCTACCCCTGATGAGAAGAGTTAGGTGAGTCGATGGGAGAGTTTCTCCCGTCAACCCCCTGCAGTGTAGACCTCGCAGTAAGTTGACCTAAGGTATGTTGACTAGTTGCGTAGTGTAGGTTGACTTACTGTGGTAGTGTACATAGCCTTAGACTTTATAAAAATTACGATTAGCAAGTCTCAGACTTTCACAGTGATGGCCCACGTTCCCTCCCACCCCCTGTACATTAAAACAATCTCACATGGAAAAGGAGGAGTAGGAAAGTATTGTATTTTTATCTGTCCTGAATATGATTTAGCAGCCCCTATCATATTAACAGCCAGGTCTCCACACTACACAACATGAGAACTACTGCTTTCAAAAACTGTCAGGGAATTTTCCATTAGCTTAAACTAATGGTTTCCAAAGAAACATGGTTTGTGTTTTTGGAAACCGTTGGACTTATATTGTTTGCTCTCAGTTCTAACAACTTTATTACCTAACAAAATAGAAACTAAATGAGCTGCTGGGACTAACTCTGGTATTTTATGTAGAAGCACTTTCTATGTCTCCCCTCAGGTGAGCCCACTAATGGGTATCATGCCACATATTGACTGTTTCTACAGAAGCACAAATTATATTGCTGAGTACCTAAAACTGACAATCCCTACATTTGGTGGTGGTCTCATTTTAAGAGTGTGTATGGGGCCTAATACAAAGCCCACTGAAGTTAATGGGATTCTTTCCATTAACTTCAGTGGGCTTTGGATCAGATCCTTAGAGACAAAGGCCAGGTATTACCTAAAACTTAGCTATGTCACTCAAGGGAGTCGAAAATTCACCCCTCCCCGCCCCCGAGAGACTTATTTAAGCTGATGTAAGCTCCGTGCAGACACTGCTAGGTCGACAGAAGAATTATTCCGTTGCCCTACTGCCTCTCGAGGGGATGGATTCATTACAGTGATGGAAAAAAGCCTTCCATCACTGTGGTAAGTGTTTACCCTACAGCAGCACAGCTGCAGTTCCAGCACTTGTTGTGTAGACATACCCTAACACTCCTGTTTATCTAGCAGTAGCTGCAGTATGATCCTTCTTTCTATCTGAGATGGATGAGACATTTTCAAAATGTACGGAGAAGGAAGTTAGTAAACATTTTAATTTGTGGTTTTTAGAAGTGAAATACAATACAGCTACAAAGAACCACACATAGAGACTCATACACTAAGACAGCAAGACTGAAGAGTTCCAAGACATATAAGAGGTATTGTAGGAAGGTGTCACAGTTTGTGGTAACTACACCTGTATATTCCCCTTCTGTGGTCCAGGAAGGGCACCCATTCATAGGCTTCCAGCTCCCTAGCCATCATCTCCCTTGGGCAAAGACACGTGTCTTTCTCCCTCCTGATTGGAGCATTCGCAGGCAGGTTGCACAGTTCCCTGCCTACACTGTGAATTCCCCAGCAAGTCAAACTGCCTCAGTAGGCCTGCAAAAAGAACAGGAGTACTTGTGGCACCTTAGAGACGAACAAATTTATGCTTTGCCTTCTCCTCAGAGGCTGCAAACACTGCAAGGTAGAACCTCAGAGTTACGAACACCTCCAGAATGGATGTTATTGGAACTCTGAAATGTTTGTAACTCTGAACAAAACATTATGGTTGTTCGTTCAAAAGTTTACAACCGAACATTGACTTAATACAGCTTTGAAACTTTACTAAGAAGAAGAAAAATGCTGCTTTCCCTTTATTTTTTAGTAGTTTATGTTTAACACAGCACTGTACTGTATTTTTTTGTACCTCTTAAATGACAGATGAAAATGGCTAATATAGTTCCAATCCTGCAAACACTTACGCATATGTTAACTTAACTGATGAAGACTAGATAAAATAATAGTCTTGTCTGGCCTTAAAATCTATGAATCTGTGAAACTTTACTACCATTCTTCTCAGTAAAGTTAAAGATGTGGATGTCTGCAGGAGTGGGACCTACGTCCTTATGTCCTCCACAGGCAGTGCTGCCTTCCAGCGCTTCACGTTAGATCCTATTCTGCAACTCAGTATCACTCGCTCTTAGAAAACTTTTCCCGATCTTCAGCCTGAATTTCCCCTTTCTTCATTTCATTGTATTCCATATAGCATCTTATACTATGCTTATCACTGTAGTATCTAAGGACTTTCTGCTAGTGCATGAAGCAATTGACTACACACCTAAGCTTGGGTTTTTTTCTCTCCCCAGAGGAGAAGCGAGTGGAGTGGAGTGGAGTGTCCTGTTTTGGCAGGGTTTTAAGGGTTGGATTTTTTAAAATGTATATGTTGCTATTTATATGTTAGAGCAGTTAAGGACAAAGAATTGCACCTTCCACTTGGAGTAGAAGTTGATGAGGTTGGTGATGGCCTTTAGTTCCTGGAGGAGTTCATTCCACAGTCGTGGCCCAGCCCCTGAGAATGTTTTGTCTCTCACTGTTCTGTTTTCCTCCTATTACTCCTAGTTCTCTCTCTTTTTCCTGTTTGGGGTTTGCATCCTCTTTGAGGTAAGTCCCACCTCAGCTCTCCTTCAGCCTAGCAATAAAGCCCTGGCTCTTAGTTTCCCAAAATCAATTTTTGTTGCGCTACCTATGATCAGGGAGTGATAGGAGTGCGAGATGGAGATGCTGTATGTGGGTCAGTATGATGACAGCGCCAACTTGGGATCTTCCCTTGCTCACACTGTTGAGGATGGTGTCTATTGCTCCTATCCCACCATAAGAGCAGTGTGTGGACTTAGCTAGGAGCTTGAGCAGATAACTGATGCGAAAACAGGCCATAGGAGAATTGAGGGGAGTTTATGGAGTTTAAGGTCCCTGGCCTCTGCACTACAGTGAGTCGGGGGGACCTGGCTATTGCATAATCACAATGTGTAGTATAGATGGGACTTTAATCAGTTCCTGGCTACCCTAGCTTCGTCCCTGACTATTGGTGGGCTGTGCAGACAGACAAAGTCGGAGTTTCCATGGGTACAGCAGGTGGAGCAGTATATGCAGCCCTAGCCTGCACCATACATATCCCATCCCTTCACTCCCCAGGGCTGTTCCTATTGCTTGAATGTCTGCACTCCAAAAAAAGGGGTATTCTTAACCAGGGCTGGCTCCCGGCCCCAGCGTGCCAAGCTCACGCTTGGGGCAGCATGCCGCGGGGGGCGCTCTGCCACTTGCCGGGAGGGCAGCAGGCGGCTCCAGTGGACCTCCCCCGGCATGCCTGCAGAGGGTCTGCTGGTCCCGTGGCTCCAGTGGAGCATCCGCAGGCTCGCCTGCGGGAGGTCCACCGGAGCCGTGGGACCAGTGAGCGGCAGACCGTCCCCTGCAGTGTGCCGCTATGCTTGGGGCAGCAAAATGGCTAGAGCTGGCCCTGTTCTTAACTCAGCTCGGGGTGAAAGTAATTTACTGGTACTGCTGGAGTCCTGAGAGGGGGCGTGACCTCAACTGGAAGAGGTGGGGCCTCTCAAGATTTAAAGGCCCTGGGGCACCAGCTGTGAACCCTAGGGCCTTTAAGTCAACCCTAAGGCTCCCAGCTGCAGAGGTGGCTGGGAGCCCCTGGGGCCCTCAGACAAATTAAAAGGCTTGGGGCTCTATGAAGGACCCTGCTCCAGGGCCCTGGAAAAACACTCATGGGGGGGGGCCTCTGGGGCCTGGGGCACATTGTCCCACTTGCCCCCTCCCCTCCGGGCAGCCCTGATCTACTGGTAACTACTTCCCACCCCCCAGCACCTCTCCTTCCAGCCGCTCCCGAGCTGCCGGCGGTGGCTTAGCCCCCTTTACAAACACGCCATGTGCCCCACAGCAGCCGGCCGGGGCTTGCCGGGCCGCTGGCTGCTGGGGCCGGGCGCTATGGGCCCAGCGCCAGGGTTTGTCATAAGGCGGCGGGGCGGGCGGGCGGGCGGCGGCTGCTTGCGGCTCCGCGCGCGGGCCGGGCCGGGACGGCGTTTCCTCCGGGCACGTGCGCGCGGCAGGCATGGGGGGCGGGGCTGGCGCGGCGCGCGGGGCAGCGCGGGCTCTGCGGCTAGGGCTGGTGGCAGCAGAGCGGGAGCAGGCGCTCCCAGCGCCGCCGAGGGCTGCTCCCGGAGGTAGTGCGCTCGCCGGCTGCTGCACTGCAGTCGGTCGGGCGGGGACCCGCGAGCGGGGCGCGTGAGTAACCCGGCTCGGGGGGCTGGTCCCGAACCCCGCTCTGCAGCGGGCCGGGGCCGGGGCCGGGCCGGGCCGGGGGTGCGGCGGTTGTAGCGTTACGCGGACACTGGCTCGAGTCTTTGGGGAGACTCGGGACCTGCGGCCAGACGGGGGCTGCTCTATCCGGAGCAGCTTCGGGACTAGGGGTGTGGGGCGCGGGGCCCGCACGGAGCTCGCCGGGGCTGGCTTGTGCGCTGAATGTGACACCTGCCTAGGAACCGCCCGCAGCCGCGTCCCGGTGGGTGCCCGGGCCCCGCGGAGTCCGGCCCCGACAAGGGACTCGGGGAACGAACGGACGCGGAGAGTTTCCTACCCACGAGCTTCAGCCAAACTTCTCCCGCTTTGCGGAGCTTTTCTCTTTCCTCCCCCAGGGGAGCGGGGTGCAAACGGCCGAGCGGAGCTGCTCCCCTGGGAGGGACAAAGCCACCTGTGCTGGCAGGCGGCGGAGTCCTAGCCCTAAAGCGCCCAGCGCCGAGCACAGAGAAGCTGGTCCCGGCTCTCGCTGTGGCCACCGGCTCACCCCGACTATAAACACCGGAGTTTACCAGGGCCTGTGAGAGGTGATGTCACTGTTCCAGCTCAGGGTTGGCTTGAGTAGCTCACATGAGCGTTTGCCTGGGGATGCATGAAGCCAGCCAAGGAGGAAATGGGAAGCAGGGTTTGGCCAGCTGCGATTTTCAAGATCATTGTAGCTGTCTCGTCATGAGACAGTGGGAAGCTGCAGCTCCCACTAGCTCCCTTTGTGATTTATTTTTGAGATTTTTTTTGTGAAAGGAGGAAATGGTGTTTTAGTTCATGTTTTCCCTGTAGGACAGCTGGATTTACAGCTGTTGATGGTGTTATTTGCATTTAACCTGACTTCATTACACTGCTACCCATGCATTTTAGCAGGGGAATGAAATTCCTTCTTGCAGAGTACAATTTAATGGTGGTGGTGTGTAGAGGCAGAAGGGATAGATGCTGTGCTTATGGTCTGCTACATCTGCATGCTTATGAAAATCTCCCAAGGATGGTGGTGCTGCTGCGTTAGTTCCGTTGTTGTAGATTTGTTGTGGTACCATAGGTGAAAGTATGTAACAAAGTCATGTATTCATTCTCAGATTGTACCATGTAGATTTTAAGTTCAGTTGTTCAGTATTGCTTTTTTTATTCCTTTTTAAGTTGCCAGTATTTCCGCAACACATTTGTTGTGGGAATGCCCTTGGGCTCTTGTCTTTAAGAATATTTCCTTACCCACAAACACAAATGGACCTGAAGCTTTCATCCTGAACTAGTAATGCTGCTACAGATCACTTTATTAGGGAACGCACATTGTTTAAATACTTTTAACTGGCAATATTATTTGATATGGGTTCTTATTTAAATAATGTAAGCTAGAAAAAGCTGCCTCAAACACCAATATGGGAGATATCCAGCAGTCACTAAGACATGCCCCCTATATGTTTAGTAGTTTTTATCATTTTTGTTTATATAGCGATGGCAAAGTTTGAAATAATGAAAGTAGAGTTTCCGCTGCATTTAAATGTGTAGCAGTTTAATGGCTTTTTTTGAGTGCATGGATGAATCCTTAATACATGATGGTGCATTCAGACATTTTGTCTGTTCAAAGATTGTTTTTTGTTTAATGCTGCTTGAGTCTTCTGAATTCTGAGGTGTTTAGCTAGCAGCATTTGGGTTTTTCATATTAATAATTAGGGGTATGTGTGTATTGGGAGGAGGTATTTACCAAAATTAGAACAAGATCTGTACAGGGGGAGAGAGAGAGACTCTGTGTTTGCAACCTTCTTTGTTTATTATCCAAAATAATGTAAAGACCATCTCTGGAAGGAGGCAAGTGTTTATCATGTTCTCATTGCATTTGTGTAAGAAAACAAAAATTGTACAAGAGAACTTCAGTGTCAAATGATAGTGGGTAACCATGAGCATCTGTGTTCTTCTTTTGCATGAATAGGAGTACAAGGAAACCTCGTGTATATTTTAAATAGCTTTTGCAGGCCTGGCCCTTGCTGTTTTGTTGAGTCACTGCTGGTCTCACATTTTTAAAGGACTCTGTCCTACTTTGGTGTTTTCATACGTTGATATTGTTCGCTGAATAGTTATACTTTGTGAAACTTGTACAAAATTAATAGAAAAGATTCCCTTTCTCCAATAAATACAGAGCTACACAATTTATTTAAATTGCTTTTAGGACTTTAAGACGTGCAACGAATAGAGCTAGAAATTTGGGATTTCCCTCTGTAATAAAATTGCTCCTTACAAACCATTTCCATTTGAGAATGAAGCTTAAATTTCAAGAGATTAATAGAAAAATTGGTCAAAGTATTTTAATGATTTCACACAACATATTGTAGAAGTTAGTTGGTAAACTTTGTCAAGCGTAAAACTGTACTGAGGACTCCCAGTTTAAATATTTATATGATTGTTGCACCCATGGGCCCTAATGTGAAATAAAGAGCCCTGGAGGAGAAGACTGAGCACCTGTAGCTGTGTGGGGCTGCCATGACAATCACACAACAGCCTAATACACAAAAGAAAGTTCACTGCAAATGTGAATAACTGAGTTGAGTGCTCTGGAAAACTTAAATTGAAAGCTGTAAATAAGAGATGAAATCCTGGTCCCATTGACTTCAGTGGGGGTTTCGCCCAAGGAGTTTACTCATTCAGCCTATAATAAATTCAGGGCAAACTTTGTCTCAGGCTCTGTAACCCAATGCAAACATCAGCTTTTGATGTTAAACAGATTTTTATATAATAGATTATTCAATCCCTTCCAAAATATTTCAAAGTATAAAAAGTTAGTGCCTGACTATTATGCTCTAGAAACATCCAAAGCACTAAAAGGATAGGGCTGCGGAATATCCCTCACACAGTTTGGTACACTAAAATAGAAATATTTATCAAAGCTACAAGCTGAATATGGAGAAGTCTCCTAGTAAGACACAGACCTCCAGCCTCTGCATTTGTGCTGGTTTTAAGTACTTTATCATCCTCCTGAAATAGCTAGGCAGCCAGAGTTTTATTTTCATTGAATAGTCAGTCCTCTTCTTCTAGTCTTAGGCCCAGATTTGTAAAGGTATTTAGGCATTATTGCACTGCAGTGTGGCAACTCCTAGCAGATTTAGGAGCCTAAATCTCATTTTCAGAAGTCATCAGTTGATAGTATTTAGTCTCCCAAGTGCCTAAATCCCTTTTGATAATGAGATTTAGGTTCCTAAATCAGCTAGGCCTTGCATCGTTGGGTGCAGCAACTCCTAAACTCTGAGCCTTAGTGCAATGCTTTAAGGTGTAAATAGGTTGAAGCTGTAGCAGGTACCTGGTTACAGCAGCTATGAGCAGCACAACTAAACTTCTCTTCTTTACATGGTGTAAGCTGAAGGGCTGAGCATCACACTCCGGACAATGGCTGAGTTCCGGTTCCTTTCTCCAGGGCTCTTCATAGAATGTAGGGTCGGAAGGGACCTGGAGGGTCAGTGAGTCCAGCCCCCTGCACTGTGGCAGGACCAAGTAGACCTGGGCCATCCCTGACAGGTGTTTTGTCCAACCTGTTCTTAAAACCCTCCCGATGAGGAGGAGGAGGAGGATTAAAACCCTCCCGATGAGGAGGATTCCACAGCCTCCCTTGGAAGCCTGTTCCCGAATTACCTGTATAGTTAGAAAGGTTTTCCTGATAGCTAACCTAAATGCAAAGTACTTCACCTAGAAAGGAAAAATCAAATGCACAACTACAAAATGGGGAATAACTGTCTAGGTGGTGGTGTGCTGAAAAGAGTCTCGGGGTTACAGTAGTACAAACTGAATATGGGTCATCAATGTGATGCAATTGCAAAAGAGGCTAATATGTTTCTGGGGTGTATTAATAGGAGTGTTATATGTAAGACAGAGGATGTAATTGTCCCATTCTGCTCAGCGCTGGTGAGGCCCCAGTTGCAGTATTGTGTCCAATTCTGGGCATCACAATTTAGGAAGAATGTGCAACAAGCCAGCCTCAGCAAGATCTGTCGTCTGAATTCAGCAAGATGAAAATTCAATAAAGACAAACTGAAAAGAGTCCAAAGGTGAACAACAAAAAAAGATAAAGACTTTAGAAAACCTCACCTGCAAGGAAAGGTTGAAAAAACTGGACATGTTTAGTCTTGAGAAAAGAAGACTGAGGGACAACCTGATAAGTCTTCCAATATCTTATGGGCTGTTATAAAGAGGACAGTGAACAATTGTTCTCCATGTCCACTGATCAATTTCATCCTCATAGGCTTCTAAAAATCCTCAGTTTCACAGTTTCAGATATTTACATCTGAAATTTCATGGTTGTAACCATGGGGGTCCTGATCAAAAGAGTGTTGTGGGTGTGGGGAGCGGGGGTTGTGTTGCACCCATATGTCTGCGTTGCAGCTGATGGAGGCACTGTCTTCAGAGCTGGACAGCCAGAGAGCAATGGGGCATGGTATACGGGGTTATCACTTTTGGGGCAGGAGCAGGGCTGGCCTTACGAGCGGGTGACTGCCCAAGGGTTCGTGGCCAGGGAGGCGCTGTGGTCCCCCACACTCCAGCCAGTCCAAGGCACTTTAAATGCCTGTATGCTGGACCGAGAGCCGGGGAGGGCAGAGCTGAGGGCAAGGGTGCCAAACCTTTGTAGAAGTGGAGGGGGTCACTGTACAGGCAGTAGCCATAGAGCTTCTTACAGCCAAGGGAGGTCATCTAGTCCAGTCCCCTGCACTCATGGCAGGATAGAGTATTATCTAGACCAGTGCTTCTCAAAGTCGGGCTGCTGCTTGTGCAGGGAAGGGCAGCCAGCTAGCCCATCCCTCAGCCTGTGCTGCTTTCCACAGCACCCATTGGCCTGGAGCGGCAAACCGTGGCCAGTGGGAGCCACGATCGGCTGAACCTGCAGATGTGACAGGTAAACAAACCGGCCCAGCCCAGCAGGGGCTTGCACCGCGCAAGCGGCGGACCGGCCTTGAGAAGCACTGATCTAGACCATCCCTGACAGGTGTTTGCTAATCTGCTCTTAAAAATCTCCAGTGATGCAGATTCCACAACTTCCCTAGGCAATTTATTCCAGTGCTTAATCACCCTGACAGGAACTTTTTCCTAATGTCCAACTTAAACCTCCCTTGCTGCAATTTGAGCACATTGCTTCTTGTCCTATCCTCAGAGGTTAAGAAGAGCAGTTTTTCTTCCTCCTTGTATTTACTTGAAAACTCTTATCATGTCCCCTCTCAGTCCTCTCTTCTCCAGACTAAACAAACCCAATTTTTTTCAATGTTCCCTCATAGGTCATGTTTTTTAGACCTTTAATAATGTTTAGTTGCTCTTCTCTGGACTCTTTTCAATTTGTCCACATCTTTCCTGAAATGTAACACCCAGAACTGGACACAATACTTCAGTTGAAGACTAATCAGTGCGGTATAGAACGGAAGAATTACTTCTCATGGCTTGCTTACAACCGTCGTGATAATACATCCCAGAATAATGTTTGCTTTTTTTTTGCAACAGCGTCACACTGTTCACTCATATTTAACTTGTGTTGCACTATGACCCCCAGATCCCTTTCTGCAGTACTCCTTCCTAGGCAGTCATTTCCCATTCTCAGCCTTCTTCATAACATGGATCATATCTTAATGAGTATCTGTCAGCCAACCTTCATCCAGTTCACAGTTCCACAGAATCCCTGTAGCAACTACAGCAATTGCTTTTAAATGGAAGAGTAACATTAGAAAAGTTTTTAAAGTGTTTTAGCAACAGGAGGGATGTGACGAGCTCTTTTCAGGCACTAGAATAGGCAGTTTGACAGTAATGTACTTTCACCATCTTACCTGATCCCAGTGCTTACTGCAGCGCTTTAACGTGGCTTGTGTGGTCACAGCAGAGCGCTGGGCTCTCCCAGAGCTCATAATAAAACCACCTCCACCAGAGGTGTGTTTTCACGCCCCTGAGCGAGAAAGTTGCAGCACTGTAAATTGCCAGTGTAGACAAGCCCTTACTCTGGAGAGGATCTAGTAACTTAAAAGTGAAAAAGCCTGCCAGACCTATAAGGACAACATTGAAACGGTTAAAGAGCCATTCAGGTGGTAATGAAGCCATTCAACAGGCATTTGCCAAACCCAGGGTATATACTGTCAGTTTCTGAATTTACTGACAAAACCAGTTGTGCATGACTGTAATATTTACACAAAACATATTAGTCTATAGGACCTTAGTTTAAAATTTGCTTTAAAATATTTCATTAGTGAGTTGAAGTTATAAAATCACATCTCTTAAAAAATGCTTGCATAGATTTTTAGATGCACAATCCTCTTTAGCCTTAAATGCTGGGATCTTCAGACATAGTTTTTTAAATAAATCCTTCAAAAGACCACACTTATCTAAAGTACACATTTTACTTTTAATTACTGTAGTAAAAAAAAACTTGCTTCCAAAGTCTTCCTGTCCTTTCTGTCCATCCCTTACTCCTTTCACCTCCACGTCACACCGCCCAGTTGGAGAGCCTTTAAAGGGACAACACCCTTTTCTTGCCAGATAGGTGGAGAAAGAGTTTACCTTTCTTTACTTCTGACTATCTGATGAACTAGTTTTAAGAGGACCTTCTAGCAAAATCAGTACCTTAGTGAGATATAAAATCCTTTGTTATGCCTAAAATCTTTGGAAACCTTTTTTTTTAAAGTTGGTGAAATTCCATAAATGTGTCTTATGGAGATCACACAAAGTAAATTAGTTTCCCTTTTCCTGAAAGCAATGAACATTGTTATGAACACACTAAACCTCTGTGACTGATTAATTTAAAATAATGTCTTTGTTTCAGTGAGTTAAATATGAAGTAATCTGGACTGATTACTTTATGAAGGCTTAAGAGTACATTTAAAATATAAAATCGGCTTAGAAATACTGATTAAGAAAATGTAAAACAGAGAAGAGCTGCATCATGTATTCCATAATATTTAATGTTGTATTCAGCAAGACTGCTGACTCACCCTTACTACAAAGTTTTTTGCAAATAAATCTCTGATACTGTGTAGGGCCCCATAAATCTTAAGGGCGGCCCTGTTTTCTTCTGAATCAAAACCCAAGATTCTCTTATCATGCTCAACCGCAGAAGAAATAGGTCATTATATATTTACTGTCTAATGGTGAAGTTAGATTATTTCTGTAAAATACCTGCACAGCCCCACTTGGCTATGGGGTCACATTCCTAGAGCACCTTCTAGTGTGAAAGGAACTGATCACCTACTAAGAAGTTCCAGTGAGACAAGTTTCACTGCATTCTCCAGGTCCTGTTTTTTGGCCTCATTCTCCTAGAACTACATTCATTCACCAAAGGCTCAATGCTGCGAGCCTTTAAGTGCCTCAAACTCCCATTAGAGACAATAGGAGCAGAAACAGTTCAGCATCTTGTAGATTTCAACCCGAATGTGTGTATTTGATCCAAGAGTTAAGCACTTGCTCTCAGGATATCTAGAGTCCAACAAAGAATGTAGTGAGAAGGGATGAAAATGCGTGAAAAGAGTGTGAACCAGAGCAGACATATGATGTCAGAACTCCTCAAGGATCTCAGATACGTTGGAATGTATCTGCCATGTACATTGGCCAAACTGAACAGTATCTACGCAAAAGAATAAATGGACACAAATCAGACATCAAGAATTGTAACATTCAAAAACTAGTAGTAGAGCACATCAGTTTCCCTGGACACTCAATAACAGACTTAAGTGGCCATTCTTCAACAACAAAACTTCAAAAACAGACTTCAACGAGAAACTGAAGAACTGGAATTAATTTGCAAACTTGACACCATCAAATTAGACCTGAATAAAGAGTGGGAGTGGCTAGGTCACTACAAAAAATAATTTTCCCTCTGTTATTCACTCCTTGTCAACTGTTGAGAATGGGCCATATCCACCCTAATTGAATTGGCCTCATTAGCACTGACCCCCCCACTTGGTAAGGCAACGCTCATCTTTTCATGTGCTATATATTTATTCCTTACTGTATTTTCCTCTGCGTGCATCTGATGAAGTGGGTTATATCCCATGAAAGCTTATGCCTAAATAAATGTTAGTCTCTAAGGTGACACAAGGACTCCTCGTTGTTTTTACTGATACAGACTAACACAGCTGCCAGTCTGAAACCAGACACATTAGGGTTTCCAGCAGATAAAACAAGCTGTCAGTGAAAAGCTCTTTAGGGCAGGACTGTCTCTCAGGTATGTTTACAACACCTAGCACAATGGGCCACTAGGCCTGATGGCAATACTCATAAATAATGGAAAGTAATTTCAGACCACTTTTGTCAAAGTTAAAGAATAAGTGCTTCAGCAGAGAGACTAAACTTCCCGTAAAAACAGGGGAGAGCTAGCAGTGTCCAGCACTGGGGTCTATGAGGAGATGAAGGGAACTGACCCCATTTCAGTTTTTATTTATTTTAGAAAATGGGTGCCACCTCAGCATTTAGATACCAGGGTGATAGCTTAAATATCTTGGATAAACAACTGGTATCCCAAATAGAGGCTCAATTACATGTTGACTGAAACTGGTGAACCCCTAACTGGACAGGAGACACTGTGATCCAGAGAGAGAATGAACCCTGGCATTCACTCATTAAAAAAGAGAACATGCAAAAATTCCCCTGCCTGGAACCAAGTCCAAAAGGAAAGAGGACCAGGAAGGGACACGCATGCTGCAGTCTTTTGCACTGTGGCTTGGAAGGATTCAGTTTTAATCTGTAAATGTTGAGAAATGTCATAGAATCATGGAATATTAGGGTTGGAAGAGACCTCAGGAGGTCATCTAGTCCAACCCCCGGCTCAAAGCAGGACCAACACCAACTAAATCAGGGGTAGACAACCTTTGGCATGCATCCCGAAGGCAGCACCCGAGCTGATTTTCAATGGCACTCACACTTCCCAGGTCCTGGCCACCGGTCCGGGGGGGGATCTGCATTTTAATTTAATTTTAAATGAAGCTTCTTAAACATTTTAAAAGCCTTATTTACAACAAGAGTTTTAGTTATATATTATAGACTTATAGAAAGAGACCTTCTAAAAATGTTAACATGTATTACTGGCACGCGAAACCTTAAATCAGAATGAATAAATGAAGACTCGGCACACCACTTCTGAAAAGTTGCCGCTGACTCCTGAACTAAATCATCCCAGCAATGTCTCTTACACTGTTCACATACAAACCAACCAGTTTCCATTGGTGATAATTGAAATGTACTGCTAGGCCAAGTAAGACAAATTCTTCTTGAGAACTTACTAGATTTTGATTTAAGGCTATTTACTATATATATTTTGACATGTGATGTTGACAGTTTGTTTTAACTGTTTGTTATAAAGCTTTAACTTTTTGAATCGCAATGGTTACTGTCATTACATAATTATAGTCTGACACCCCCCTCCCCAATTGTCTGACTCCCTCTCCCATCACTTCCTGCAATTCTGAAAATTAAAATTGATAAAAATTGAAAAAATGATTAAAAATAAGCATCTGTATCCATCAAAATTATATATTTAAAAAAAAAATCAAATTCTGCCAAGCCTAGTTATGACCAGTGAAACTTAGAATATGGTGTGATGGAAAACAATACCCATGTGGGATGCTGAGAGCACGGAGACTCTATTGGACCAAAGAGAGCGCACAGATTTATTTGAGTTTTCGGGAACCTTAGACAGGGAAGATACAAAATATAATTGTTCTCATCGTTTTCCATTGAGGTAAGTGCATGTATTGCTCTGCAGTACAATTAAGCCCGTGAGGAGCTCTCTTTAATATGCCAAGACTTTGACAGTAAATCATCCCTGTCACAGAACTTTATGGGACTTTATAATCTGTAGTCTGCTCTAGTTTTTCCAGAAGAATGATAAACCACAGTGAGAACAGATTTGACAAAGGAGAACTTGGTATGCTAGTGCCGTTTCCCACATAAAGTGGAGAGCTTGGAGAGTAGGTGTTTTAGGACTGTAATGACTGTTGTGAGATGATATATTTTCTGAAGATACACTAAGTTCCTTGCTTCTCTTGCAAAATTTTAGCCAGATGTCTCATTGAGATGTGTGAGAGCAGTGGAAGAACTCAGTTTGCCTTTGTTAAAAAAACTCAAAAGTTTAAAGTCCAAAAACTAAGACCTAGGATGCACTAAAGAGGCTTGGGGAGTGTTAGCTATTAAGCCTGTCCCTGCCTGCCTGCCTTTGCTGTGTTCTCAAAGGGATATATGGCTGCCTGAGTAGCTATACTCAGAACTGCATGGTGATATGATAGATGCATAGCTTCACTTATCAGCTTAATGTATGTGCTGTTGGGTTTTTGTACTGAGAGATGTTTAGTCCTGTGATATTCCAGGAGAATAACAGACCTGAACATGGTCTCCAAGTTCTTAGTGCCCACTGAGCAGGCAACTCTACAGAAACATCTGAAGTGATGAAGACTGGAGAGGTTTTTAATAGCAAAGTAGGAAATGGCACAAGATTGGTGGACTTGAGCTTCTGGAGTGACGCAAAGTGTGGTGGCAGATCCTGTCAGGCAGCGTCACTCATGAAGAAATGCAGGATACATTATGTTAAATGTTGACAAAATTGTCTTTAACTTTGACTCTCTCTCCCGTGTTTGTATTTATGCTTCAGAGCTTTGATATTTTTTTGAAGGGGAGGTGGGACAGTAAAGGTTTTCATCGGAGCTCCAAATAAAATGCCTAATGATTGAGCATTACTGCTTACCTCCTTTGCATCTCTCTGCTTGGTAATATTTTGATTAAATGTCTCACAACTGTATCTGAAGGGTCAGCAGAACAGGACCAGTTTTTATCATCAGCTGGAGGGAAGTCCCAAAAATCTTACATTTTTCTGTAGCCATTGTGAAGATTAGGATTGAAATTATGGCTCTGGGGAATCTTTTTCCGTGTTGGGATTATTTATTTATGGATCTCAGTTGTATTTGATACAGTACAAAAACAGATACATCTGTATCCCAAACATTTTGAGATCTGCCAAACAAATCTTCAGTATTTGAGTCATCAATAAATAAAAGAACCTGTATGAGCAGATAATGTGATGTTTTCTGTTTTCTCGCTGATTTTTAATAGGTGCTATTGTAACTACCTTTTTTACATATAGAAAAGTTTAAAATGGTTGAGAAATACACTGGTTTAAAGCTAACTTAGCTACAAGGAGAGGAGAAGTTATGTCTGGTTAGTTACAGTGAGCAGGGCAGAGCTTTTTACCCAAAGCAATGTGTTCTCTTGGCATCTTTCAGTGAATGCGTACTTGCTGCTGCTGCTTATCTGTGGAAACTTTGCCTTTTCCTGAACCTGTTCAGCTTGAAGATATTAAAGAGGAAAGAAAAACACTTAAACATTCATTTCTGTGTTATAGATGCTGCTATTGTTTCGCTTAACATTGGATGAATTGTGTTTATAACAAAGAACTAGTGAAGTTGTGAGACAGACTCTGCCACAATCAAAGTAGTTCAAAGTTAAGAGGAACTACAGTTGTTGTGGTGCCTAGGGTTTGCATATTGTCGTGTACAATATATTACATGAAATCTCACAAATGTGTTAAGCCCCTGCAGAACTGGGATAAAATATATAATTTAGGGGTACAGCATCACCCTTCCTTTTTTTTTAATGCAGCTTCCAAATTGCAGGAAGCAGCACTGGTCTGGCAAAGTGGTCAGCATATTCAAACGTGTATGGTGTATGTCATCTTGCTGGACCCAATCTTCTTTTAAAATTGTCAGATTGAGGTTGCAGAGATGCATTAAAGGTAAAACTTATAGAAATCTAGATTTTTATTTTAAATATTTTATATTTTATTACTGGGTTGAAAAAAGAATTTGATAAGTTTGTGGAGGATGGCCCATCCGTGGCTGTTATCCAAGATGGTCAGGAACACAACCCCATTCTCTAGGCAATCCCTAAACCTCTGACTGCCAGCAGCTGGGACTGGACATCAGGGGATGGATCACTGGATATTTGCCCTGCTTTGTTCATTCTCTCTCAAGCATCTGGCTCCAGCCACTGTCAGTAGACAGGATACTGGGCTAGATGGAGTTGAGTCCAGTATGGCTGTTCTTATATTCTTATTTTATGCTATAATTAGGAATATGAGTTCCATTAGGCTGTCTTGGGTGCACTGAGGATCTGGAATGTGAGAGGCGGCTATCACAACGGTTCTTGAGTCAGTTGTCTCCTCCTAAAACAGAAGTACACACAAGGTCCTCCATGGAATGCAAACAGGAAATCTGTGTCCTGTAAGGCAGGTAATACTAAAGCTCTGCTTAGGTGTAGGGACAATGTCCCTCCAAGCACGACCGCATCCGTCTCCCAGTGTAGGTAGTTAGCAGCCTTTCATTTCCTTCCTGTTGTCAGGAGGAAATCACTGGTCTCAGTGCTCCTCCCCTTGCTGCAGTGACTGACTTTTCTTTTTTTTACATAACTGCCACCTTCCCTTGCAGAACAGCGAATTGATGCACGCTTCTGTGCTGAGATTCCTAGAGCTTGGCAGCTGGGTGCCTGCCACCTGAGTACAGTCAGGAGATGGGCTGCTGACCTTTGAGACTGCAGAAGGCAAGAAGCCCACACGGCAGGTTGATCAGACAGTACAGGAACCTTGATTCTTAACAAGCCATTTCAGTCTGTCTGTGGCCACACGAGCCTGTTGCCTGATTAGAACGACATTATATGTAAGGCATTTTGAAGTTTCCACTAAGTAGGAGTTTTATTATGGCTATTGAAATGGCAAAATTATTCCTCTGGAAGAATGACTGTGTGGAGGATAGCACCCAGGGTTCTCTATTAACTATTAATGATACCTAGTGGACATTGTTTCATATCAATATTGCCAGTGACCTAGAGCTATTCGAAGGTTTAATTCCACTTCCTGTTGTTGAAATTTAATGCTTCTGAGTTGCCAACAAACTAACCAGTATTTTGTAGCCATCGATGAACACAACTAGCCAGAGCCCTGTGAGACACTAAAGAGAACAGTATCAGAGGGGTAACCTTGTTCGTCTGGATCTGTAAAAAGCAACAAAGAGTCCTGTGGCACCTTCTAGACCAACAGACCTATAAGAGAATAGCAATCACCTCGGCCAGGAGAAATGGCGGTTCTTCTTTGAGTGATTGGTCATATCCATTCTAGTTAGGTGAGTGCGCTGCGCGTGCACGCTCATCGGAAGATTTTTACCCTAGCAACTCCGGCGGGCTGGCAGGTCGCCCCCTAGAGTGGCGCTGCCATGGCACCTGATATATACCCCTGCTGACCCGTCCGCTCCTCAGTTCCTTCTTACCGCCATGTTGGTCGTTGGAACTGTGGAGCGCAGCATAGCTGTCCTCCACGTCCCTAGCTTCTCCTTGTTCGTTGTTCTACTAGTTATATTTAGTTATAGTTATAGTTAGAGTATAGAATATTAGTTTTATAGTTGTTATTTACCTGTTGTATATAGTTAGCGGGCTTGGGCTCTAGCCCTCCCCCGCACCCGGCGCCGGGCTCATGCCCGGTTCGCCGGGGTTCAAACCGTGCTCAGCCTGCAAAAAGCCGATGCCCACGAGCGATCCCCACGACTTCTGCCTAAAGTGCCTCGGGGAATCGCATATTTCCGAGAAGTGCCGCATTTGCAAGGCCTTTAAGCCAAGGACCAAGAAGGAGAGAGACCAGCGCTTAAAGACTCTCCTCGTGGAAGCAGCGTTTAACCCTCTGTCCTCGGCACCGAGTGCCGACTCCGCTCCGGCACCGGACCGCGCCTGGCCCGGGAAAACGCCTCGGCACCAACCTTCCCCGGCACCGGGCCCCGACAAAAGACCACTCCGGCCAAGCAGACTCGAACGGAGCGCCCGGCACCGATTCCTGCCGTGGCACCGATACCAGGGATTCCGTTGACTCTGGGCCCGGGAGATCTGTTGAGTCCGGCCCCTCACAGCTCCCCAGTAAGATCCGGGATCGAGCTAATGGTCCCATCAACACCTGAGATGTTCTCCTCGGCTAGGGACCTTATAGCATTAACCGAGTCTGCGCTGCCTCAACCCCCGGTGCCTCCGGTGCGGGTTCTACAATCTAAGGGCAAGCCAGTGGCCATGTGAGCGCCGTCTCTGGATTCGCCGAGCCGACACCGATCCCGGTCCTGTGGGAGATCTCGATCAAGGCACCGCTCGCAGTCCCGGCACCGCTCACCGCAGCGGTACCGGTCGTACTCGCGGCGCAGGTCTTCCTCACGCCTGTCCCGATACTCCCGGCTCGAGCCATCGCTACCAGCACCGAGATTCGAGAAGCTGCTCCCACCGTTGGCGTTCCAGATCCAGGTCGACCTCCCAGCACTGAGCTGGTGGCAGGTCCCGGTCTCGATCGCGGCGCCGTTCTGACTCCCGGCACCGTTCTCCGGCACCGAGGAGGTCTCCGCCATCTGGAGCAAGGGACCCATATCAGTCCCATTCAGCTCCTCCCTGGCCGTCCCGCCAGCCGTCGGTCTCCTCGCAAGCAGACAGCGCGTACGCCCTGGACACCGACAGGCCTGCTGCTCTATTCCATGAACCCCTACCTCAGGAACATGGACCGCAGCAGTGGGGATTCTGGACTCCCTGGGCGTACCACCAAGCCCAGGGCCCTCAACAGATTCCCCTGCGTTCAACTGTCTCCGAACACAGGGCTCCAGAGGCCACATCGTCCCGTCCTCCCCCTTCCCCTACAGAGGAGAGGTTGTCTCGGCCTCAGGACCCTGAACTTCCTCCAGAGTTGGATGCAGTGCTCCAGGCAGAGCCTCCTGCAGATCCACTCCTGCCGGGTCTCTCCTCATCATCTTCCCCGGATGAAGCAGTGACCGGAACAACATCCACCAGCCCCCCTCTGCTTGACCTCAGGCGCATCAGGACCTCCTCAGGCGCGTGGTGCAGAACATGAACTTACAGGCTGAGGAGGTCTCAGAAACTGAGGATCCAGTAGTGAGCATACTGTCTGCCCAACGCTTACCCAGTCGAGTCACCCTTCCTTTCATCCGGACATTCAGGCCAATTGCCATGCCATCTGCAGTCTCCCCGGCGTCCGTTCCCCCCGCTGGACGCGGAGTGGAACGCAAGTACATGGTGCCCTCGAAGGGCTACGAATATCTATATGTCCATCCGCCCCCATGTTCCCTCGTCGTCCAATCCGTAAACGAGAGGGAACGCCATGGTCAGCAGGCCCCGGCCCCAAAGTCTAAGGAAGCGAGGCGCGTGGACCTGCTCGGCCGAAAGGTCTATTCCACAGGCGCCCTCCAGCTTCGGGTGTCCAATCAACAGGCTCTCCTTAGCCGCTACACGTACAACACCTGGGCGGCGGCAGACAAATTCAAGGAGCTGCTTCTGCAGGATGCACGTCAGGAATTCTCTGCGATCCTTGAGGAGGGCAAGAAGGTCATGAGAACTTTCTTGCAGGCATCTTTGGACGCCGCAGATTCGGCCGCCAGGACTCTAGCCTCTGGCGTTACCATGTGCCGCATTTCCTGGCTACAGGTCTCTAGCCTTCCTCCGGAGCTCCAGTATACCATCCAGGATCTCCCGTTTGAGGGCCAGGGCCTGTTCTCGGACAAAACTGTCCCTAGGCTGCAAAGCCTAAAAGACAATAGGGTCATTATACGTTCACTGGGGATGCATACGCCCGTCACCCAACGCAGACCCTTCCGGCCTCAGCAACAACACTGGCCCTACCCCCAACCCAGGCAGAGGCAAGACTTCGCCAGACGGTGAAATAGAAATGGCCGACGTAGACAATCGGGCAACCAAGGAGGACAAAACCAGAGCTCCTCCAAGCCTGCCTCCGGCCCGAAACCTTCCTTTTGAAGGTGCGCCCAAGGGCGCTGTACCAGTTTCTCTCACAGATCCGTCCCCTCCCTTTTCCAGCCGTCTTTCGTGTTTCCTCCCTGCGTGGTCCCGGCTAACATCAGACTGCTGGGTCTTACGCACGTTGGAACTTGGATACCATCTGCAATTTGTTTCATACCCGCCCTCCCGTCCCCCTCCCTCGTCCCTCTTCAGGGACCCTTCTCACGAGCAACTCCTCCTCCAGGAGATGCAAACGCTCCTCGTCAAAGGAGCCTTAGAGGAGGTTCCAGAGAGCGAGCGGGGCAAGGGGTTTTATTCCCACTATTTTCTGATCCCCAAAGCCAAGGGAGGCCTCAGGCCTATCCTCGACCTGCGGGAGCTCAACAGATACCTGGTAAAGTTGAAGTTCCGTATGGTATCCTTGGGGACCATTATCCCATCCCTGGATCCTGGAGACTGGTACGCCGCCCTCGACATGCAAGATGCCTACTTCCATATAGCCATCTTCCCACCCCACAGGAGGTTCCTTCGGTTCGTCATAAACAACTGTCACTATCAATTCGCGGTCCTCCCGTTTGGCCTCTCTACGGCCCCGCGGGTGTTCACCAAGTGTGTGGCTGTAGTCATCGCTCACCTTCGCCGCAGTTGCATACGTATATTTCCATACCTCGACGACTGGCTGATCCGGGGATCCTCAGAGACGCAAGTCCTCAGCCACGTCCGCATGGTCAAGCGGCTTTTCGTGAGCCCAGGCCTAATGCTCAATGTCGAAAAGTCAACACTAATCCCCACTCAGAGGATAGAGTTTATCGGCGCCATTCTGGACTCCACCCTGGCCAGAGCCATTCTTCCTCTGTCGAGATTCCAAACCTTGACGGCCATCGTACGACGGCTGCAGGCAGCGCCCTTGACTTCAATACGCACTTGCCTGACTCTCTTGGGCCACATGGGGGCCTGCACGTTTGTCACGGGATACGCTCGGCTCTGCCTGAGGCCCCTCCAGTCCTGGCTCATTGCTCAGTACCGTCTGGCCAGGCGTTCTCTGGACACCGGTTGTCACCATTCCCCAGGAAGTCTTAGGCTCCCTGCAGTGGTGGCTGGATCAGTCCATGGTGTGCGCGGGGCTCCCGTTCCATCCGCCCCAGCCCTCGGTGTCCCTGACAACGGATGCCTCAGACCTGGGATGGGGGGCCTATCTCGGTACCCTGCGGACCCAGGGCCAGTGGTCACCTCGCGAGCTAGTCCTCCACATCAACATACGGGAATTGAGGGAGGTCCGCCTTGCTTGTCAAACGTTCCGTCAACAACTTCAAGGCCGCTGTGTTTTGGTATTCACCAACCACACAACGACCATGTATTTAAACAAGCAGGGTGGCACGAGGTCTTCTCCCCTGTGTCAGGAGGCCTTGAGGCTCTGGGACTTCTGCCTAGCCCACTCCATTCACCTCATCGCGTCCTTTCTCCCGGGGGTTCAGAACACCCTGGCGGATCATCTGAGCAGATCCTTCCTTTCCCACGAGTGGTCCCTTCGCCCGGACGTCTCTCTTTTGCTCTTCCGGAGGTGGGGATGTCCCCGGATGGACCTCTTTGCGTCCCGCGGGAACAGGAAATGCCAGATGTTCTGCTCCTTTCAAGGTCTCGAACCGGGCTTGGTGGCAGACGCCTTTCTTATTCCTTGGACAACGCACCTGTTCTACGCATTCCCACCGTTTCCGCTCATCCACAAGGTCCTTCTGAAGGTGCACAGGTACAGGGCCCGCTTGATCATGATAGCTCCAGCGTGGCCCCGACAGCATTGGTTCTCCATGTTGCTGGACCTGTCCATGGCCGACCCTGTCCCCCTGCCTCTTCACCTGGACCTGATCACTCAGGACCACGGCAGGCTCCGTCACCCAGACCTGCAGTCGCTACACCTCACGGCGTGGCTCCTGAGTGGCTGATCCGGTCGGAAATGCGTTGCTCTACCCCAGTGCGACAGGTGCTCCTGGGAAGCAGGAAGCCTTCCACTAGAGCAATGTATTCGGCCAAATGGAAGCATTTCACGTGCTGGTGTGCGGATTGGAACTTCCTTCCCACTGAAGTCTCCATCTCTAATATCCTTGACTACCTCTGGTCCCTCAAACAACAGGGCCTGGCGGTGTCATCTCTAAGGGTTCACTTGGCCATGTCCACCTTCCACCCAGGAGGGGATGGCTGCTCGGTGTTTTCTCACCCAATGGTGACTAGGTTCCTTAAGGGTCTGGAGCGTCTTTACCCCCAGATTCACCGCCCCGCCCCCACCTGGGACCTAAACCTGGTTCTGGCCAGACTCATGTCCCCTCCAGTCGAACCATTGGCAACTTGCTCCCTTCTCTATCTCTCCTGGAAGACGCGCTTTCCTGGTGGGCGCACACTCCGCAAAGACGGGTGTCGGACTCCGGGCCCTCACGGTGGATCCCCCGTATACGGTTTTCCACAGGGACAAAGTACAGCTGAGACCGCACCCTGCCTTTCTCCCCAAGGTGGTCTCGGCCTTTCACATCAACCAGGAGATCTTCCTACCTGTCTTCTTCCCGAAACCCGATTCATCTCGCAGGGAGCAACAGCTACACTCATTGGACGTCCATAGGGCGCTCGCCTTTTATATAGAGCGAACCAAGCCGTTCCGCAAAACCCTCCAACTCTTTGTGGCGGTAGCTGAACGTGTTAAGGGGTTGCCCGTCTCATCTCAGAGGATCTCCTCGTGGGTGACATCCTGCATCCGGGCCTGTTATGACTTGGCCCAGGCCTCTCCGGGCCACGTGACTGCACACTCTATCAGGGCTCAAGCCTCATCAGCGGCTTTCCTTGCCCACGTGCCCATCCAGGAAATCTGTCGGGCAGCGACCTGGTCCTCCGTCCATACCTTCACTTCCCACTATGTCCTGGTCCAGCAGTCCAGAGATGATGCAGCCTTTGGCTCTGCCGTGCTACATGCTGTGACCTCTCACTCCGACCCCACCGCCTAGGTAAGGCTTGGGAATCACCTACTGGAATGGATATGAGCAATCACTCGAAGAAGAAAAGACGGTTACTCACCTTTGTAACTGTTGTTCTTCGAGATGTGTTGCTCATATCCATTCCAAACCCACCCTCCTTCCCCATTGTCGGAGTAGCCGGCAAGAAGGAACTGAGGAGTGGACGAGCCAGCAGGGGTATATATCAGGCGCCATGGCGGCACCACTCTAGGGGGCGACCTGCCGGCCCGCCAGAGTTGCTAGGGTAAAAATCTTCCGACGAACGTGCACACGCGGCGCGTACACCTACTGGAAAGGATATGAGCAACACATCTCACAGAACAACAGTTACAAAGGTGAGTAACTGTCTTCTCTGATGGCACATCCCTCTACACAGTATTCTCTCAGGACACAGTTATGCTCAGGCCTCATCCAAAATTCATCCCAAAGGTAATCTCCCTGTTCCACATGAACCAATTAATTCACCTTCCAATTTTCTACCACAAGCCTCACTGCGACAACAGTGAGGCTGTATTACACACAGCAGAGGTCAGGAGAGCCCTAGCTTTTTACCTGGATAGGACAAAGGTTTCTGGAAGTCTCCTATGCTTTTCTTCTCTATTACGTAAAGATCCAGGTGCACAGCAGTATCAGCCCAGAGGCTCTCTAAGTGGATCTCGAACTGCGTTAGACAATGTTAGGTTCGCAGTATGACCCCTCCAGACAGTATTTGCACACAATCCATGAAGTCAATCTCCTCATCCATTGCCTTCTCCAAGAATGTCCCTATTTCAGAAACCTGTAGCGTGGTGACATAGGTGTCAGTCCACACCTTTGCAGAACACTGTGATCACTGGGGACTCCCCCTCCAATGCCATCTATGGCTCCACAGTACTGTCATCTGTAACTGACCCTCCTGTAGGGATACTGCTCGGGAGTCACCCACAATGGAGCACCCACAGGGACACTGCTCCAAGAAGTTGTTCACCTTGTGCAGTAACAATGGTTCTTCAAGATGTGTGCCCCTATCAGAGTTCCACAACCCAGACTCCTCCCCTCTGCTCCGGAGTTCTTGTCAATGACTCTGCTGTAGAGAAGGAACTGAGGAGGGTTAGTCTGCATATGCCGACGAGCTTTGTGGCGGGGCATGAGGGGATACAGCGCATGTGCGGGCCTATTGGACACCGCTACCGAAGTTCTCCAATCAGAAGTGCAGGGACACAAGCACCCCTGCAGTGGAGAACCCACAGAGAGAGAGACATCTCAAAGAACCATCCTTACTGCACAAGGCAAGTAACTACTTCATCAGGATACAGTACTACATTCCATACTTCAAGCTCCTGATAAGTCAAATTGTGGCCTTGAGCTGTGCAAATGTTGGGTGCCCCTGTGAAGCACTGTCCAGAGATTTGAGTAGAGGCTGCTTGGGAAACCTGGATCCTAGAGATTGCCGTTCGCTCTCTGTGGGTATGTCTATACTACAAAGAAAAACCCATGGCTGGCCCATGGCAACAAACTTGGCCTTGTGGGGCTCAGACCGCAGGGCTGTGGCATTGCTATGTAGACTTCCAGGCTCAGGCTGGAGCCCGAGCTCTGGATCCCTCCCACTCTGCAGGCCACTCATGGGTGTCCAGTTGCTGTATATACATACGCTGTGAGACCTGGGAAAAGCCACTTCCTCTGTTTGTGTCTGTTTCTCCATATGTATAATGGGGATAATGATAGTGACCGCCCTCCCCCTTGATAAAGTGCTTGCAGTCCACAGGTGAAAGATATTTTGGAAGAGCCAAGTATCCTTATCTGATGGATCAGGAAAGGGATGGGTTGGATCAGTTTTTTTTAAAAAGACACAGGATAAATTCTTGAAGGATAGTGTAGAACTTAGGATAATTAGCTGCATGCAGAAAAGCCCAGGGCTCAAATTGCTTTTTTTGACAAACCAATCATGTAAAAATACATTTCTGTTGAAACTCCAATACAGTGTGAGATCTTCAGGGTCAGAATAACCTGATCCAGGTTTCACCTGAACAGCTGATTCATGCAGTTGTCTTTAGGATTAGACTAATCCTTCTGTACAGCTAAATGCAGGGAGCAAGGGCGTGATTTGTCAAAGCTGTGTGCACTAAGTCGTTCAACACTTTGCTTTTTAAATGTTTTCCTGTGTTGAATGGCTGTTACTTTCTCCCATTTGGAATTGGAGGCTCAGAGAAATGCTACTAAAATGATGTTCATGAGACTGTTCTTTGAGCAGTTAATAAAATGAAGGTGCTGGCTGTACAGCCAGAGGGAGTGGTGTTAAACATGCAGACAGTGGAAAGCCGTTAACCTCTGCAGCAAATATGTGGCTGTCTGGCTCTTAGCAAGTTACAGACATAGCTGTGTTTGACACAGAGATGTGGTGAGAAGGAGCTGGCTCAATGATGTCAGGTAGTTTCAATCTCTGCAGTGTACGTGCTCTGCATGGAAATGGGGGAGGAGGAGGAAATGACATGGACTGCACTGCAGCACACTGCAGCACTGCCAGAACAAAGCCTTGTTGGAAAAACACTGCCTAAGGAGAGGCTGTGTGCTGACCACTGTTTGGGAGCAGGGTATGGAAATGTCACCTGCTTCTTAGAGAAGTTTGTCTCTTCATTTGGAGAGGCAAGGTGGGGGAGGGAGTATCTTTTACTGGACCTATTTCTGTTGGAGACGGGCTTTTGAGCTAACCAAAGCAAAGAGAGAAACTCCGAATGTCACAGCTAAACAAAGGTGAAACAGATTGTTTAGCACAAGTAACTAGCAAATTGTAAGAGAGCAGTCACGGTGAAGCGACCAGTTAATCTGTCTGCAGTCATAGGACAAAAGAGGGGGCTAGCAGGTTACAGATTGTTGTCATAAGCTGTAAATCCAGTGCCTTATTTAGGACCATGATTTTTAGGCTTTGTCTACACTGCCACCTTACAGTGTCACAACTTTCTCAGGGGTGTGAAAAAACACCCCCCTGAGCACTGAACTTTCAGCGCTGTAAAGTGGCAGTGTAGACAGTGCACCAGCACTGGGAGCTACTCCCCTGGTGGAGGTGGGTTTTTTACAGCGCAGGAGCGTTGGTGCCACGATTACACATCTACATTAAAGTGGCAGCACTTTAACATTGCTAATGAAGACATACCCTTAGTGTCTAGCAAAGTTATGAATTTAAGCTCCGAAGCTAGGTGTGCAGATTTCCTTCAAGAATGAGGATTGAGAGGTCAGATGCTCATGAAAAGTGTTTGCCCACAGGGGATATAGTTTTTATCTTTTATCATTTTTCTGTGTGAGCGTAGTGCTTTCACCCATGTAGTTGTTGCCGGGGCATTTAGTGCACTGGATGAAGCACACCACATGTTGTGATAAGCATGTGTAGGACCACGTGGGTCTTGAAAGGTTTGGTGGGGGGGCATTCATCATTGTAGCAGTGGAGTTATGTCTGCAGGTTTTCCATCTGTTGTTATGGCAGGGCCTGGTGCCACTTTGAGTTGGTGGGTCTCCTCATACAACTGCCTGCCAGCCTCACCACCAGAGGCCTTGGAATGATCTGAACAATGAAATTATTAGTGAGACTCCAATTTTCTATTGGCAAATGAAACCAATGAATGGGCTCATCACTATCTTAAAAACCTCTAAACTGTCTGAAATAGGGTTGGAGGTGACTGGCCTCCCACACTCATTAGCAGCAGAGATACTTTGTAAATTGATCTTACACCATTAATTAGTATGTAAAGCTGAATTCAAATATCCCTGCAGGAGAGAGTCTGGTCTGGCAGAAGGGGTCAAGTGAGCTCTTTATCTGCTGTCAAACTTCAGGTAATTTCTAGTGACAGGTAAAAGCGTGATGTAAACTCATGGGAGCTGCCCTCTGACCCCAGTAATATTCTGTCTCCAGTTAATGGCCTGCAAATGGTCTTGGGTTCAGCATAGCACATAAGTTTGGGTCTCAGGTTTAATTTCCTAATGAAGAATCTTGCATAGCTGTATCTTATGGAATTCTTGTCCTGTGCTAGGAAACTCAGCAGGTAAAGCATACCTGACATTTCACTGGCAAATGATTAGAGAAACACCACATTTGCCACCTTTCAGATTACAGGAATATTCCCTCTAAATCTGTACATTTTAGAAAAGAGCAGTGCAATTCTGAGACACCTTACTCCTCAGCATGTGTCCCAAGGAAACTTATTACTCTAGTGCCAGCGTGCTGGAATTGCACTGTGGGGATGATTTTATTATTTATTGTTTGTATTGCAGAATCTTTGAGGAGTCCCAGACGTGGATCAGGGCCTCAGTGTGCTAGACACTGTGCAAGAGAACAAAAAGATGGTTGCAGTATTACGGCACCGGAGACAACCAGTGAAATTGCTCTAGAGCAAGGCAGTCCTGCATCCAGTGGTGCCCAAGTACCATAGGCTGCAAAGCTAAGGGGGGCCACAGCCTGACGACTTTTAGCAATGATCCTGTACTAACTCAGTGCAGCCACCGCCAGAGTATTACTGCAGCTGCACGATCGCACTACCACTGATACTTGACTCGGCCATCCCTCTGTACAGACGAAGGGATGGCTGGGCCAGATATCAGTGAGTGGCATTGCGACCTAGTGCACAGGGTCACAGAATCAGACCTTTTAATTTATGATCTGCCACAGGAAGCCATGTCGTCTGGTACCTAAAGCCCAGCCAGAGTAAAGATCAGCCAGGACGGGGCAGCATGGGAGTCAGACACTGTATTTCTGGAGGCTGGGTTCTGACTGGCTTGATCTTCTGTAAGCACCTTGCATGCTTTTAATCCTGGGACCTGAGTCTCTGGGTTATAGGGCTGGCTCCTGCTCTTTGTTTCCACGGGCTCATTTTTGCCCAGAAAAGCCTAAGCCTGTAAAAGCCCCTGGGGAAGAAGAGAAGCCAGCCTGGCTGCTTCCTTTTGGGGCCACTGCTACATAAGAGGGGAAGAAATGGGAGTCCCCTTACCACAGGATGATCCAGAGAGATGGCTTCCCTGCCAGTTAGTTGTCTGTACAATAGGAGAGGAAGGGGAGGAGCAAGAGACAGGCAGAGGAAGAGAGAATGGAGCACGTGGGAATGTGATGAGGTGAAGTGCAAAATCCAGCCATGTGACTTTCTTTTCAAAAAGCACAAAATGTTTATTGCATTAAAGCCAAGTCAAAAATGTACAGGTCCCCCTCATCCCTCCTTCACCCTGCCAGTGTCAATTCCCCACAATGGCAATTGCTGTCGGTGCCACACGTTTCTGGTGTCATCACATGCGGGTCCGTGGACCATTCTTACTCTTGGGATGTGCTTGTGCGGTGGCAGTCTGAGGACTCTGGCCTCATCACTGGAAGTAAAAGTAGCAAAGTGCAGGCTGGCCTGACTGTTCCTGCAGCCTCCTGGCTGACATCCATAATCTGTCAGTTTAATAAAAATAATAGTCATCTATGGCTCTAGACACCTGAACACGTGGTTAGGATTACAGCAGAATCCCAGCAGTATTAAAAGTTCATTCATATAGGCGCTTGCCCAACCAGCCACCTACGAAAAAGCTCTTTTCTATCCTTCAGTCATTCCAGAAAGCACATTATCAGCCCTCTCCAAATACCTTCTCAAGAAGGTAGCCTTTTGAGTGTGCCAGAAGATCAAACCAAGGGGGAAATAAGTTCCAGAATCCTGGAGCCCTCACAGAGAATGCAGTCTCCTCTCTTAAGGAGGGGGAACCAGCTCATGTGCCTCTGCTGCTCATGCAGAACATAAATCCCTTCCCTGGCAATTTACTGCTTCCCTTCTTAGCACCATGTCTAAAAATCCCCTAGGCTTCATGAAAGATCAGATTTGATGTGAGTCAGGAAGAAATAGTCACTAATCACTTCTGTCCTTGATGCAACTACGTAACTTCCATTGAGGCCAGAACAGAGCCTAGCAGCTAATGCAGGAAGGTCCAGAAAACTCTGAATGACCTCAGACCTTGTGCACTATAGATATACTGATCCACAATCAATGAGAGTATTGAGAGGGAGACCAGTCTGTATAGACGTTCAGTTGACCAGAGCTATCCACCTCTTCTCCCTGTACTGATTTGACCTGGATACGGGGCACAGGATAGGTTTATCTTAATAATCTTGGTGAAGCAACATGCTTATGTTGGCTTCCATCTCTTAGGTCATAAGACCAGCCATACTGGGCCAGACCAATGGGCCATCTAACCCAGTATCCTGTCTTTCAACAGTGGCCAGTGCTCCTTCAAAGGGAATGAACAGAACAGGGCAACTTTGAGTGATCCATCCACTGGTGTACAGTTCCAGCTTCTGGCAGTCAAAGGTTTAGAGACACCCGGAGCATGGGGTCATGTCCTGACCATCTTGGCTAATATCCATTGATAGATCTATCCTCCATGAACTTATCTAATTCTCTTTTGAACCCAGTTATACTTTTGGCCTTCACAACATCCGCTGGTAATGAGTTCCACAGGTTTATTGTATGTTGTATGAAGAAGTACTACTTTGTTTTTGTTTTAAGCCTGCTGCCTATTAATTTCATTGGCAGACTCCTGGTTCTTTTGTTATGTGAAAGGGTAAATAATATGTTCCATGATTTTAGCCCTAGTAGCTGCTTCATCATACTGGTTTGCAGTTCAGGAGGAGGAGAGTAACCAGTGGTGCCTGCCGGCTCCCATAGAGATCAAACCTAAGTAAAATAAGCATTTTGTAAAGACTCTTTGATGTGCCCAGATGCTATCCACGTAGTTGGCAGCTCCCACCAGCCTGGGGGAGTGGAGGAAGTTTGTCTACTGCCTGACTTTTCAATAGCATTTAAAGTAATTGTTACTGACCCCTTCTGAGTTTGCAGGTAACTAGCACATTTTATGGGCTTTGACCATGTTAATTTCTGAGAGCTGGGATCTGGGTCTAGGCCTAGGAAGAAGGGAATGTGCTCCTCTACTGGCTCCTTGTTCCAAGAGAAGTAAAAAGCCCGAGGGAATCTTGTTCCTGTAGCAGTCATTCACTCATGGTTCTCACCAGGTAAATCATGCCTTTGTAACATGGGGATGATGGCAGGGCTGCCCAAAGCCAGCTATTGCAGGGAAGGGGGTCAGCTCGATAGGAAGCCATAAGATTTTGGAGATAGGAAGCCATATCTGTCTCTTACATATTTCACATATAACAATTGTAGATTAGTCATAAAATATCAGCTACCTTCTCTTCCCCACCACTTGAGGAAGCCAAGACACTGAATTGTTTGACACTTGAACATAACAAGCAGAAAGTAGCAAGGAGGTGCCCTTATACTCTTGTGATCTAGAGGATGGCAACTGCACTCCGCAGCCCCCACCTGAACAGGAGGTGGGCACTGAGTGCAGCATGAGGACTGCCCAGAGTTCTTTCAGGAAATCTCCAGTTCTGACCATCTTTAATCTTTACTTCCTTTTGCTTTGGAGATGTTCACCAGCTTCCCTGATCACGCAGTCTGTCTGAGACAGGGAATTATTCCAGGATCCCGCTTCTGACAGTATGAATTACAAAACAGAGCTTGTCTTTCACGCATCTCCAACTTGTGCCAGGTCCCATTTGTGATTTTGTGCAGGAGGTCACCAAAAGCTTGCATTTGTCTTCCGTGGAAATGTCATAACTCTGTCTGTTTTGACCTAGATAATCAGTTCAGGATGTCAATCCTGGAACGACTTGAGCAGATGGAAAGGAGAATGGCCGAGATGACGGGATCCCAGCAGCACAAGCAAGGAGTAGGAGGCGGGGGCAACGGGAGCGGGAATGGAGGAACCCAGACGCAAGTATGAGTCCTTTGTCACTGAGTCAGTTTTGCTTTATACGCGTTCCTTCTGGAATTAGCTTTTTGGAGGGTGAGGGAGATATCTTTTAAACACCATTTGCCTCTTGAGAGCCTTTTAATTACAACCTCCTCTCAAAATCACCATATTTTTCAGCCCTATAAATAGTGGTTCGCACTTCTTTTAGGGATTGATTGTGAATCCATTATGAGATGCATCTCTCTGGTCCATGGAAGCCTGCTCTAGGGACATAGAAACCCAAATTCTTTAGCCTTCCTTTGGAGATGGGCACACAGCAAAGAATAAAAACAACCTAGCATTGGCTGGCCCAACAGATGCAAGAAGAAGAGACTTTGGAATCATGAGGCTTTTGTCAGTGTGACACTCAGGAAAGCTTCTAAATATTTCACACCTCTTAGTGATACCTGATTCCCTTGTTACATACTAGTTGAATGGTAGAATGACAGCTTAGCTCCTGCTGGGGACCATGTAGACCTGCTGCTGAAGGTTGGAAATGGCACCCAGTGCAGGTAGTTGTTTGATGTGTGCTTGTAACAGAGGGTGCAAGCTGCTATACACAACCCCGCTGGCATCATAAACTATCTGGACTAACTATTTTCTATGTGATTAATCAGAATGATAAATCACTTTGTTAGTAATATAGTGCAGTGTAATATGAAAGAACCACATTTCTCAAACATTTCCATAGTTATTTAATAAATATCATAGAACAGAAATACACTGTCTCCAACATCTGTACCGGCCTTGGTCCCAGGAGCCAAGCAGCCAGGCAGTCTCTGTCATGCCAGGGACAGCAGCAGGATAGGCTGTAGTGGTATCAAACAGCAACAATAACCCACTAGCAGGTAGACACTCATCCCCTCTAGGGTGCCCGTTCTCCTCTCTCCCACCCCAAACAGGTCTGCCTCTCCCAATCAGATCTGGGAGCTCTCCACAAGCCAACACCTAGGTTCACTCTGCCTCCCTAGCCAGCATGGCACTCCCACTGAGCAGGTCCATTTCTTAACGTCCACTGAAACAGCTCCTGCCTTTAAAGCAAATAAGCAGTTATGATACTGGTGCCTGCTGAACAGAGGCCATTTTCTGCTGTGTTACACACCAGTGCAAGTCAGGTCAGTGGGGTGGCACAGATGTAATTGAGCATAACTTGCTCCAGGGGACTTATCGCTGGCTGGTAGACTTAAGGTGTCTCGGTATCCATACGCTTTTTGTGAAGCTAAAGGCTGAACCAAGGCAAAGTTTTATTATTAATAAAAACAGAGCTATCAGCTGCACAGCTTTTAAGTTGGATATATTGTTATATCTTGTATCGAAAGACTTGTACACAATGATCCTGAGTTAACTGATTGGCCTGTAATAGGGGCATGCTTCGGAGTCTTAGAATGACAGGGAAGCTGAGGTGTTTAACTGAAATATCTTCTTTGTAGGGTTAATTATTTCTCATAAGACCTTTTTTTCTGCTTCCCAGTATTTCTGTTCAAATGTGCATTTCCCTACAGGTCGTCTGTTGCTCTGAAGTAGCATTTTGGGTTAATTATATCCATTACTATTAAAACATCCCTTCCCAGTAACTGGCATGGGAGGGTGTTGATTTCACTAATTCTCATCTGAAAAATACCTAAATATGAATTTACATAAATACCTGTTCTAAAAGGTCTATAACTAACTAGCTACACAGTATAACATAATGACTCCCAGAGGAACTCTTCAAATCTCTTGAGTTAACTCTTGCACTTCTAGAAAGGAATTTCTTTTGTCTTTTCAGTGTGAACTCCTTTAAGGAAGAGAACTAGCCCATGCTATGTGCTTGGGCTGTCACACAGTGACAAAGCCAGGAGGTTAAAGCTCACTTTGCACCCTGAACACTCCCAGTTGTGTTTAGGAATGGAAGCTGTAGCAGGTCAGTGTGTGCTGCTGCAATACTTAGCCACAGTGGGGCACGTTACAAAACAAGTGTTGACATTAGCAGAAGGTCTGGCCTTTGAGCAAGAGGGTTCCCTTTGAGTTCAGGGTTTTTAAAATTTTAAACTTTACATTTTGTTTATATTTACTTGACAGTCAAAAGCACCTTTGATTCACAAGGGACCAAAGCAATTTACAAACATAACTACTGCAATACAAACCATAAATGGAGATCAGTACATTCACCCTGAGGGGTCAAACATGGGTGCTGTTTAACAGCACACAGCAACGTGATAGTTTAGGGTCGGAAGTGAAGAACACTGTAGGAACCACAGCAGATAAAGCTGCTGGGGAACTTAATGCAACCAAAGAAGTTACCAGAGGTGGAATTTGACCATTGCTCTGGAGCTAACCGCTTTAGTTATGCAAAAAAAAGCCACGGGATTGTTACAATCCAGAAATAGGCAGGAGCTGGCTTTACATCTCATTCTAAAAACTGCACCTCCTACAGCTGCCTAACATCAGAGCTGTTGCACTGGTTCAGTACTTGCTCAGATGGAAGAGTCCCCTATTGATTCATCAATATGCTATCTGCAGTATTACCTAGGACTTCTCCCATCTAAATGTTGACATAGTCCAATGAGACAGGAGGAGATTATAGCATGGTGCGGGGGCGTGGGGCGGAGGAGGTTCACTAGCCACATAAAAAGAGCTCCATTAGCACTTGTAACTTGGAGTCTGTTTTAAAATGTACCTGAGGATGAGGAGCATAGCAGCAATGGGGGACCCTTTGGGCGGGGGAGGGAGGGAGAGAAGTGCCCAGCTGGCGAGATGTGCTGGAACAGAAATACAGGCCCTAAGCATATAAGGCTGGGCAGTTCCATTTCAGAGTTTCTGGTCTGTGAGGGACATCCAGCATTTATAGCCTTGATTGAGTCAGCTCTGCACCCATTATTCAGCTCCTGTCTTTGGAAGCACATTCCAGCCTACAGAACAGATAAACCAGGGAAGGGGCTGGCAGGAAACTCATTGGTAATAATTGCATATTTAGGGGTCTGTCACCTGATAATCACTGAGAAAATCAAAGACATTAGCTGGTCTAGGAGTTCTGGGTGACCAGAGAGAACGGTGCCTTGGGTAGCAGTGAAGAAGCAACTCATAACTGGAGTTTTTTTGAACTCAGCACACAGTATCTGGGCTTTTTAATTGTTCAGACTCCTAGATCTCTGTGGCTCCAGAGACCTCGCAGTCACAGTATCTGTTGGCACTGCTAAAGTTATGCTGTGGGCAGTAACGCACACATTACCTCCTGTTAAGAGGACCTTTTGTGATTTAATTCTTCTTAGGGGTGTGATACAAGTGACTGAAGTCATCTTTATCCACAGATATGGCAGAACACCTGCAATTCTGCTTCCCCAGAATCTTTCTGCACAAATGTTGACTAGCCCTGGCTCATGGTTTTTGGTCATTGCTGCTATTCCCTGTTTAAGTACTCTTTCCAGGTCTGGTTCTGAGAGGCACTGGCTTTGGTGGGAGTGGAGTGCCCAGCATCTCCTCCTAGGCTCAGGTAGTCCATGAGAAGGGCACCCTCTTGTTCCCAGTATGCCACTTGTAATGGATTGCAATGACCTCCCTAATGTGGAAAGTTACCCTATAGAGTTGACTGTAAGTACAGGTTAGTGCAAGTAAACAAAAGAACCTGTCAGCTTTTGTCTTGGTCCTCATGTCACATTCATCCCCTTCTGTCATTTCCCTATCACTTATTATTTTTAAAAGCAAATGCCCACAATGGCCTAGCAAGTCCTGCCCTGTGCAGGATGTGAGTCCAAGCCAGCGTCCCAGATGACAGCTTCTGAGATGTGCATATTGCTTGCAGTGTGTGTCTGGGGCTGGGACGTTGGGCAGCTGCTTTGAGAGCCGTGTGGTGGTGGTGTGTGAGAAGATGATGAGTCGTGCCTGTTGGACAAAGTCCAAACACCTGATCCATTCCAAGACTTTCCGAGGAATGACCTTGCTACACCTTGCTGCTGCTCAAGGCTATGCAACACTGATCCAGACCCTCATCAAATGGCGGTAAGACCTAATGCTTCAGACTTCTGATTTGTCAATGGAGAGGCTGCAGGAAGCAGGTATAAACTCTGGTTGGCCTGAGTTTCTGGGTCTCTCTTGCACTTTGCAGAGGATGCTGCCGGTTGCAACCTGCTCCAGGCCCCCGTTGTGCATGGGTATCAGTCTGTCATGAGTGGACCCAACTGCTGGATCCCACGTGCTTCTAAGCCCCTTGACCGGTCATTGTTCCTAACGCTGGGGCTCTCAGGTGCACTCCCAGGACCATCCCCTATGTCTGACACCATTCTTGGGCAATTGGGTCCTGCAGTACGATCAGAACCAGTGCTCCAGCCCTCCTGAGACACCCAACTGGTTTCATCCATTCTCTGAGATCTACCTTACTGTGGATGCTCTGAGCCTCTCAATTATTCCCTTTGGGGACAACATGGCAGGCAAGTAAGGAACACGGTTTTAGGAAAGAGGTTTCTTAATGAGAGAAACTTTACTCTTGAAAGCACTGGGGAGTTACAGATTATTGGAAAAAACAGTCCTGAACTCCTACCCTCTCTCTCCTCCAGCCCTTTCTTCTGACGTGGCAATCATGGCCTCCCTTCACACAGCAGATTCCCCCTTAAATGTAGTCTCTGACCTCTTTGGCCACATGTCCAGGTTGAGAAACTCCAGCTTCTGCTCCCATCCAAGCTACTTGTGTAGAGAATTAAATGTTCTTAGGGTTGGCCTGCCTTTGAGAGACAACCAGTTGATGGGCCTGTGTTGTTCTGTGTTAGCTTCATAGATGACATCATTTAACTAGGTGTCAAGCCCCTGCTACGATATGGATGCTGTAATCCACATAGAGATTACAATAAAATGGGGCCCCTGGAACAAAATGGCATTCACAAAACAAGATGGAGTTCATCTTTTCCACAGACAAATCCCCAGTCTGTCACACAGCTTTCTTCTCTGATTTTAGGGGATAAAATTACCCCTTGTTGTGGTTTCCCAGGGCCAAGTGCCTCAGGCTTTGACATGGAAGCTAGTAACCTGCTTGGGTTGACATGTATGTGCTGGCCTGAGCTGGCATTGTGCTCACTTGGATACTCATTACATTAATGGTATAAGTTTGATGTTTTCACTGCTGGCCTGTCTCCATCTTCTACTTCATAAACAGAAGCTGGTTTAAACTTGACTTACTGTGGATCCCAATAAACCCTCTAAATTATCCCTATCCATTTGTTCTGGAGCCACTCTTTCCCTTCCCCTCTTTGTGCTGTTAAGTGTTTCACTTAATTTAGCCCTTTTTTTTGTGAGCAGCCTGTAGGGGTGTGCATGTGGTATAATAGCCTAAGTGTTTGTCACCAGAGTTTGAGAGCTGAAGGCCCCAGTCTGTGAGGCAGATCCTGAACTCTTTGTCTAAATACTTATTGGCCCTCATCACGGTAATATCCAAATGCTGCAGAATCATTAATGGAGTTATAGGCAGCACTGCTGTGACATAAGGAAGGGTTATGCCCATTTTTCAGGTGGAGAACAGAGGCATGAGGTAGGTCATGTGACTTGTCTGTGGTCACCCAGGAGATCTGGGGTTGAGCTTGGAATGGAACCCATGTTTTCATCCCAGTCCAGTGCCCTATCCACTACCCCATCCTCCTCCCTACCCCAGGCCACCGGCTATAGCAAGTGTGCATTGCAGGCATGCAGGTGTGTTCAGTGCTTCTTTTTGTGGTCAGGCCTCAGGGTGTAAAGCTGTGGTTTTGTGTAAGGATCTTAACCAAGCTACAGAACATCATTTCTGCTCTCATTTCCTGTGCAGCACCAAGCATGCAGACAGCATTGATTTGGAACTGGAAGTTGACCCTTTGAACGTGGATCACTTCTCCTGCACTCCACTGGTAAGTAACAGAGCATTCTTTCTGTGCCGGTGACTCAGTCCACTGAGACAGTAGAATGATCCTCCCTGGGAGTGGGGGTGGGGGTGATGAGCTCCCTCTTTGCTGCCGTTCCCAGTCCTCTTGAACTTTTGCAGTCTGATGGAGTAGATGTATCTTGCATACTGCTGTGCTGTATAAATAACAACATGACTCTAGCAAGTCTTAAATTGTTTTGCTCTGAGAGAAACCAAAATAGTTATCCCAATTTTTTGAGAAGTGTGGGGTGGGTTTTCTTATTTCCAGATCTCTTGTTTTGCCCAAGCACCTCTGCTTTGCTGCCTTGAGGAAAGAAGAACTTGTCTTTTTTTTACTAGTTGGTCTGTTTACATGTTTTCCAGTTTGTGGAGGTCTCAGTCATCCTATTGTGTCAAAGCCAGTGAACTCACAGTTACATTTCCTGATAACCTAGAAAATCCAAATCATCCAACATGCATGGAACCAAGAATAGGTCCAAATGAAAACTAATTCCCAAAGCCAGGTGGTAACTTTTTAGATGAGCATATCCCCTGTGAGAAGTTGGAGTGACGCTCTTAGGGCTGACAAGGTACGTGAGGTAATATCTTTAATTGCACCAACTTCTGTTGCTTGTCTGTCTCACTTTTCGAGCTAACACAAAGCTCTTGTTCAGGTGACCTGTGTAAGCTCAAAAGCTGGTGTCTCTCACCAACGGAAGTTAGTCCAATAAAAGATATTACCTCCCCCACCTTGTCTCTCTAATATCTTGGGACCAACACAGTTACAACGACTGTCCGAGCTGGACTGCCCACAGTTTGTTTACTGATTTAACTAGGTTCAGAATCCATTTAGTTCAATCAATGCAACCCCCTAGTGTGCACTGGTTTGACTAAACTGATTTACAGTAACACTTCTAATCACACCCATATAACTCTTACAGAATGTGTAGACAGTGTCTTAGCAAATAATTTTGTAACTCTTGGTTCTTCTGGGATGCTGCTGCCCAAGATGCCAAGCGCTGTGTAGAGTATTTTTCTCTTTTTATTTTTAAAAACAATTATTCAAGTCTTAAGTGTGTTAATCATTGATACAAGCTGAAAAGTTAGAATGGACAACTGTAAGCAGTGATTCAAGGCTATTGTGAAGAAGAAGTAAGTTTATGGGCCAGAATCAACTCTGGTATAAGAAGATGCCATTTCTTGGGGTTCAGTTTGGTCAAACCTCTTACACCAGGGTTGAGCTGGTCCTATACCTGCTGGCTTGTTTAGACAGGTGCACGCGCGTATGTGCTCAACCATCTCTTTAGTTAGTAGACAGACAGGAATAAGCTTTCATAAAGCTGTAATGTGCACAGTTGCACTTTCTGTGACATTGACAACAAGCAGTGTTTGAGTGCAAAGATGCTACTGCCAACCTTAATGAGACACCAGGTCAGGTTCCTTTATCGATACTCATTTCTATTCTCTTAGTTCACACACTATATTAGGCACTGTCTCAGACATTTAAGTTTTAAAACTTGCCCATTTGTCATGGTCCCGAGAATATTTTCTTACTAAGAACTGTGTAGTTGCTGGCATCTTGTAACTTTTGTACAGAGGTCGTTCTAGGTGCCTGCTTCTCTAATATTGTCCTAAATGTTTGATTTTTGCATGATTATTAAATACAAAATCTAACAAGTCGCAGCTGTCCATGAGCTGCCTCACAGTTTGCTTCTGATTGACCGTTTCCTACCTTGTCACAGCTCATTGATCCCCTTTGTGAGCAGAGTTCCAAAGCAAGCATGGCATGGCTGATGTCTGCCCATGTGGCCACTTGGTCCTTTGAAAGCCAAATACAAAATTCATGTGAAGTGTAAGGACCCCTGCATTTCACCCTTTCCTAGCTTTAGTCCTGCTGCTCATGTGCTCATCTGTCTATAATTCACGTGTATGCAGTTGAGCTCTTCTGCCTCTGCAGCATCGTTAAGATTTATGCCCGTAGGAAAGTTTCACTTATTGCTCAATAAGAAAATTTCACCTTAATTTATTATAGCTGGACAGGCAACTACTTCTTCCAGGAGGTAGAGAGTAGGACTTGTCTAGTCCTCCATAATGACCTCTTATTCAGATGTGACACTTATAAAAGCTCTCCTTTGGTGCTGAAGCATTTGCCAAGCTGTGCTGATAAGAGCTGTTTGTCAGTGATCTGAGAGGAGAACAAGAGAGTGAAGCACCTACAGATGTGTCAATTGTCCTTTTCTCTTTCAGATGTGGGCATGTGCACTGGGCCACATGGATGCAGCCATTGTGCTGTATAAGTGGGATCGCCGGGCCATTTCTATTCCTGATTCTCTTGGGAGACTGCCACTGGCTATTGCTCGGTCTCGGGGTCACGTGAAGTTGGCAGAGTGTCTGGAGCAGCTACAGCGAGATGAGCAAGTTCAGCTTGGGCAAAATCCCAGAATTCACTGCCCTTCGAGTGGGGAGTCCAGCACCGAGAGCTGGGTTGCCCAGTGGCAAAGTGAAATTATTACTTCTCAAGAGCCTCAGAAGGGTGTCACTGTTATGTCCAGTTCAAATACAGGTAAAAACAAAAATAACCTGACTGTAGGTTTCTCTGTGCTAACACATGACATGCAGGGTATGTCTACCACTGCAGCTGGGAGGTGTGATTCCCTGTGCAGATACAGACTCACGCTAACTCAAGCACAGCTCGTATGCTAAAAGTAGCAGTGTGTATGTTATGGAATGGGCAGCGGCTTAGTCTAGCCTCTCAAGTCCAAACATGCCCAATTCCCTGGTTCTGAGCTCAGGTGGGTAGCCCAAGCTGCTGTCCATGCCGCAGTGTCCACACTGCTATCTTCAGCATGCAGCTAAAGCCGAGCTAGTGTGAAGTCTGTCTGCCCATGCCGAGAATCACAACTCCCAGCCGTAGTGTAGACACACTCATAGTGGCCTGGAGCAGGCAGTTTACTTGGGGGAGGTGGAGGGGATGTTAAGTGAAGCTGTTCTCTCTCTGCCCTGTTTCTTTGCTCCCAGCTCCCTGTCTCTCTCTCGCATTCCCTGTATTTGCAGGAGCATTGGCAAGTGTAAAAGTGTATAGAAAGGTACAAAATCCTAGCTATTTGGAAAGGAATAGGGGTGGTTCAGCTTAGCATCCTTCCAGGATGACAGTCACTTCTCCTGCATGTCCCAAGGCATGGTCTGAACTGTTACCTGCATTCCTGGGAGGAGGGAGGTGTTATAGATGACAGGAGCACTTTCAGCAGTTATCATGTCAATTGTTCAGTCCTGACTGATGGTTTCTTTGGTTCCAGAGTTAAGACGACCAAGGTCTGAGCCTTCCAACTACTACAGCAGTGAGAGTCAGAAAGATTACCCAGCACCCAAAAAACATAAACTGAACCCTGAGTATTTCCAGGCACGGCAAGAGAAGCTGCTTTCCACAGCACTGAGCCTGGAACAACCAAGTGTCAGGAAGCAGAGTTCCAGCTCCAAGCAATCCATCTCTGAGACAATCAGCTCCAGTGAAGGGATAAGGGACTATGGCAGGGAGCTCTCCCAGCACATCCCAGAAGTTGCTGGGTATCGGGGCTCTGGTGGCCAGGCAGGAATCAAGTGGAACCCAAAAGACGTTTATATTGGTGTGTCTGCGGTGCAGGTGACAGGAAGCCAGAAGGGGCTTGTGTTGGGGAAGGACACCGTAGTCCACCGGCTGCGTCAACGAGAGCAGATGAATGTGCTGATGATGGCTGACAGGGAGATCATGGATGGGGAGCTGCTTTCCTACAGGGACAGTGTGGAGAATGAGGACTGCTTACAGCACATGGATGACCTGCAGGTAAACATATCTAACATGGCAGCAAGGCCAGATGAGGCAAATACATCCTCAGTGTCAGCCTCTGAGACTGCACCTGACTGACCTGTGCGCTGTGGTGGGAGGTGTTCTTGCAGCTATAGGGCCCCCAAAGCATGCTTTGCAGAAGTTCATGGCTCTTGCTAACTGTGCGCATTCCCCTCTAACAGTACATGATGTCCTTTCGGTCCTGCTGTGAGAGTGACGATTAGCATGAATGGTTGTGCATTGCATTGCACTGTATTAGTTGGACAGTCTGCTCCCTTGAAAAGTTCTGCCAGCTATAATGGAATTTTCCATCTTGAAATGAATGGAACCAAAGCAGAGGAATGTGCTAAGGGTCCCTGCTCTGGGTAGCCAGTGCTGTGCTATCTTCTATATATAGAAGGGCAGCAGGGAGGTGGGGATGGTTCTTGCCTTTTTACCTGTTTGAAAGGTTTCTTGTCCACCTCAAGCTAGGCTGTGTGAAGCTTGAGAGCTGACTGTGCTCTGAACTCAGCACTTCCCATCAGTCACTCCCAGGAAGTGCTGTATCTATGTAGTGCGCAGTAAGTTCATGGTCCTATGGAAAAGGCAGAGTCTGTTGGCATCGCCACTAATATAGATGGCAGGTACTTTCCGAGGCCTCGTCACCGCTCATTCCATCCCTCTCCTTCCATTGCTTGCTCTCCCACACCCTCGCCCATTTTCACTGGGCTGGGCAGGGGGTTGGGTTGAGGGAGGGGTGAGGGCTCGAGAGTGGGGCCAGAAATGAGAAGTTTGGAATGTGGTGTGGGCTCTGGGTTGGAACTGGGGGAATAGGGTATGGGAGGGGGTATGGGCTGAGGCCAAAAATGAGTGATTCAGGGGGTGGAGGCAGGGCTCTGAGCTGGGGAAGGGGATTGGGGTTCTGGGGTGGGGCACAGGGTGCGAGCTCTGGGAGGGAGTTTAGGTGCAGGAGGGGATTCTAACCTGGGCAAGGGGTTGGGGTGCAGGAGAAGTTTAGGAGTGCAGACTGTGGGTGGCACTCCTGGAAGTGGCCCGCATTTCTCTCCGGGTCCTAAGTAGAGGCACAGCCAGGCGGGTCTGCGCACGGTCCCTATCAACGGTTCGTGGCCAATGGGACTTGCGGAGCTGGCACTCAGAGCGGGGACAGCACACGGAGCCCTCATGGCCACACCTCCACCTAGGAGCTGGAGGGAAATGCTGGCCACTTCCGGGAGCCGTGCAGAGCCAGGGCAGCCAGTGAACCTGCCTCAGCCCTCCTGCACTGCCGACTGGACTTTTTAGCAGTGCTGATCGTAGCCACCCAGATCCCTTTTCGATTGAGCATTCCAATCAAAAACCGGATGCCTGGCAACCCCAGGAGGTGGAAGAAGCATTCTAGCTCTGTAGAAGTGGAGGAGACTCAAGAGATGCCAGTGCTGCAGTGAGCTCCTGCAGGGATTCCAGGTGGTCACATCTCCTTCCTAAGCGGATTACTTTGCATATGTCATTATTGAAATAGGATGAAAGTCAATAAGGACAAATGTAAAATACTCCATTTAGGAAGGAACAATCAGTTGCACACGTACAAAATGGGAAATGACTGCCTAGGAAGGAGCACTGCAGAAGGGGATCTGGGGGTCATAGTGCATCACAAGCTAAATATGAGTCAATAGTGTAACTCTGTTGCAAAAAAAGCAAACTTCTTTCTGGGATGTATTGGCAGGAGTGTTGTAGGCAAGAGACGAGAAGTAATTCTTCCACTGTACTCTGTGCTGATTAGGCCTCAACTGGAGTATTGTGTCCAGTTCTGGGTGCCACATTTCAGGAAAGATGTGGACCTATTAAAAAAGTCCACAGAAGAGCAACAAAAATGATTAAAGGTCTAGAAAACATGACCTAAGAGGGAAGATTGGAAAAAACTGGGTTTGTTTAGTCTGGAAAAGAGAAGACTGAGAGGGGCCATAACAGTTTTCAAGTACATAAAAGGTTGTTACAAGGAGGACGGAGAAAAATCATTCTTACTAACCTCAGAGAATAGGACAAGGAGGAATGGACTTAAATTGCAGCAAGGGAGGTTTTGGTTGGACATTCAGAAAAACTTCTTGTCAGGATGGTTAAGCACTGGAATAAATTGCCTGGGGAGGTTGTGGAATCTCTGCCATTGGAGATTTTTAAGAACAGATTAGACAAACTCCTTTCAGGGATGGTCTAAATAACACTTAGTCCTGCCATGAATGCAGGGGACCTCTCCAAGTCCCGCTCAGTCCTATGATTCTATGGTCTACAGATGCAGGCTATTCTGATGCTGTTCTGCTCAGACAGCTTGCATTTTGAGTGCTGGAACTACAGACTAATGTCCTTGTTCATGCAACAGGGGTGTAACAGCCTGGCTGCTGAACACCTTTGAGTTCACATGTGCATGATACCAACTCTGCACCACCACTGAAGAAGCATTGCAGCAACGAGCAACTACAATGACTATGCAAAGCTGAAGGTGGTGCCCATGGGCTGAAGAGGAAATCACTCCGGTGTGAAGGAAAGGGCGTTCCAGATTTGAGGAGGAAAGGGAGAGACTATATGGATAGTGTTTTGGGAAAAGAAATAGACAAGATATGGGGTAGAGGAGAAAATAATACCCAGCAAAAAAAAGGTGGGGAAAGGAGAGAAATAAGTAGCTTAATTTTTAGGAGAGGAAGATTATATATGTTTTCTGATCTAACGAGGGTTGGTAAGTGAAGTGGCAGCCAAGAGAGCAGAGCCTCAGAAATATACCCACTCACTACATCTGGAGATTCTTCCACACAGCCAAAGTCATAAAGGGAAACAAAACCCTTGCAAAACAGGGATGGATCTGCTTGGTCAGGGGTCCCCAATGCGGTGCCTGTGGGCGCATCTAAATGCGCCTGCATCCTGGCCGGCAGTCGAGCATCTGCCGAAATGCTGCCGAATTTCTGCGGCATTTCAGCGATGATGCTGCTTGCCACCGAAATTCAGCGCAGAAATTCGGTGGCATTTCAGCGGATGCTCGACCGCCACCACAGTCCTTCGTCTGAAAGGTTGGGGACCACTGTGCTTGGTGTTTGCAAAAGATGCATTCATGTTTCTGGAACTGCCTTGGATTCTGAATTATTTGAACCTCCCAGATCCAAGAACTGTACAGGCCCTAGTCATAGGAACAGAGGTGTCATGCTGAATGTTGCCAACACCAAATATTTAACATTGGGAGCGATGTCCCAAACCTGCATCATGGGCTGTTTTCTTCACTACAGGAGAGGATCACCTGATGCTTGGAAGCATTCCAGTACAATAGTGTTAGATACTATATAGAAACCAGAGGGAAAGGAGTCAAGTCTAGTGTGATACAGCATGGCCAGAGGGCAGCGTAAGAGTGTTAGCAGGGGGCCTTATTCCCTGCCAAGGGAGGAAGGTTTGCTTTAGATTAACTAGAGCACCTGACTCCAATTAGAGCACCTGACTCCAGTTAGAGCACCTGACTCCAGTCATGGGATATAAACCCCTGCTTCAGTCAGACAGGGGGTGGTAGTTGAAGGAGAAAGGTTGGATTGGAGCAGAGTGCAGATTGCAGAAGAGAAGAGTTTGTCCAGAGAGAAATAGAAGGTTTGGAGGAGTGCTGCAGTGGATTGGGAAGCCCAACAGAAACCCTAGGTAAGGGGCACCAGGCTTGTATAGAAGAGAGGCGAGAAGCCCTTCACAAGCTGACGGGTATGAGAGGGAAGTAACCCAGGGGAAGAAACCGCTAGTCAAGTGGTTCACCACAACCCCAGGGCCCCTGGGTTGGGACCTGGAGTAGAGGGCGGGCCCAGGTCCCTCCCTCTCCACTCCCCTCCTCCAAGGACACTAGGGGAGTGATTAAGAACTGGTTCAGAGGCAAGCAATATCGCCCTGAACCTACCCCAGAGAAGAGAAAGCGCGAGACCCAGAGAACAGTACCGGCAATTTGCCACACTACCCCAGAGAAGAGAAAGCGCGAGACCCAGAGAACAGTACCGGCAATTTGCCACACGAGCAAAAGGAAGAGTGAAATACAAAACATGAATATTTATTTCTAAATTAAAAAATACCTAAGGGAGCAATAAGGGAAGAAATATAGAGGGAGACCCCCACCAGTCTGGGAAGTTAATTGGAATGGGGCTGGAGGTAAAGTGGCACAAACTGCATGAACTCTGAAGTTGTGTTCTCTTCCACTGTCTCTCTTTCATGGGAACACAGGTATGTTCTGGGTACTGGATCAGCCTTAGAAAGTATGCAGCAGTGACGCTAAATGAAGTTTTAATGCGTTTGGTCTCCTGTCTCTCCTCCATCAGTCAGAAAAAAGGCCTCAGTCTGTGGAGGTCTCTAGAATTGTAAAGGAGAATCCATGCTTGTTAAATTTTTATTTGTCTTTGTTGCTGACAGCATAACCAGTGCAAACCACTCAGAGCCTGTCTCTCTTTCCTAATGATCACAAGTTATTCATAATCCCTTCCCAGGCATCCAACACTGGCCTTTGGGTCTGGAAAAACTGTAACTCAGTCATAAGGCTATGTTTACACTACCATTTATAGCGGTATAACTTATGTCACTCGGGCATGAATAAGCCCCCAAGTGACATAAGTTACACTGATTTAAGCACCAGTGTGGACAGCCCTCTGTTAACAAAGCTACTGCCGCTCGTTGGGGGGTGGATTAATTATTGTGTCAATGGGAGAGCTCTCCTGTCAGCATAGAGCAACTACGTTGGAGATCTTACAGCGGCGCAACTGCATCAGTGCAACTGTGCTGCTGTCAGCTCTCTAGTGTAAACACAGCCTTAGATTGAAGCTAGTGGCATTTTTGCTTGAATGAGCTATTCAGGATCAGGTCCAGTGAGTAACCCTCACTTGCCACACACCTGGGCAGCCCTTGTCCTCATCCTCGGCTGAAGCTGTGAATTGTTTCACCACAAATGTATTGGCAGGAAATTGGCAAACATTGCTCTTGTCTGCCCCTTCCCAGGTGAACATGATGACACTTGCAGAGCACATCATTGAAGCAACGCCTGACAGGATCAAGCGGGAAAATTTTGTGCCAGTGGAGTCACCACTAGTGGAGAGGACAGACAGTGCTGCCATTAGCACCACGATGAGCTGGCTGGCCAGTTACCTTGCTGATGTGGATCATATACCAAGTGCTGCACAGATAAGGTCAGCAACACTAACCACAAGACAGGCTTGGGGATGTCCCTGTTCCACTGCAGATTTGCTGGTCTGATATTTTGTGTGTGGGTATGTGTGTTCTTTGACCTTTGGTTTTGCTTTTTAATTGGGTTTAATGCAGGTAATTCTAGGACAGGCACACTTGGTCTCGCACATGCAAACATCAAGCAATATAAGCAACTGCCTTCACGCTTTCCTTTGTTAGGTACAACTGTAAATTGACGGAAAAGTGCAAACCCCTGCAAATAAAATAGACGCTTTCAGACCAACAGATCCTTGTTTGAGACCACAAGGAAAGTCCAGCTGGTTAAACAACAGAGTCTGTTTGGCTCTGCATCTGTAATCACTGGGGTTATTCTGTACCCCGACTGCTTGGGTGCCAATAGCATGCCTGGCATACCATGTCTCAGAGGCAACCACTGTAGGTGCTTCAGCGGGTTGGCCTTGAAGGGGCTAGATATGGTGGGTCCCAGTAACCACTCAGGCACATGGCTAAGGGAGTGTTTTTATTAGGGCTGGCAGGAAAGGGGAAAGGTTGCAAATACACTAGGTACAGAGGTTTAAACAGTTATACAGTAGGACCTCAGAGTTACAAACTGACCAGTCAACCACACACCCCATTTGGAACCAGAAGTACATAATCAGGCAGCAGCAGAGACCAGAAAAAAAAAAAGCAAATACAGTACAGTGCTGTGTTAAACGTAAACTATTAAAAAATAAAGGGAAAGCAGCATTTTTGTTCTGCATAGTAAAGTTTCAAAGCTGTGTTAAGTCAATGTTCAGTTGTAAACTTTTGAAAGAACAACCATAATGTTTTGCCCCTTTTTATGCTACTGAGTATGGGGAGGCTCTTGGATGACATCCCAGAGGATGTTAGGAAGAGTTCCTTTTAACTTCATGTTATACTGCAAAGCTCCCCTCCCCTCACTGGTGCTGGCAGGAAAGGGGAAAGAACACATTTTCCCAAAATATGGCTCAGAAGATAAACCCCAGCACTGGTCACAAAGGCAGAAGCCAAGTGCCAAAACAAAAGTAGGATGGAGGGTTTTAGTGTCTATCTGTAATCCATGGCAAGTGCCTAGAGATAGGTATTTTAAAAATGCTGATGGGTTCAGCTACAGAATCCTCCAGATCTCACCCAGTCATGATTGTCAGGGTTTGATGAGTAGCAGTATTAATCCCACACACTCACTGATTTTGCAGATAACTTCTGTAGACTGCCTGTTCTAAATAGTAACTTCCATCATAATTTCACACACTGAAGATGAACTCAACTGCTGCAGATGTCATGAGAATTTTTGTGTCTTGTTAGAGGCTACGGGAAGACTTCTGTTGGGAAAGCAAGACGACATTAATCCCTTGCCCTCTGCATCAGAAAGGAAAAAGTGAGCAGCATAACATCCCACAAGAATTGCACGCCTGTCTCACTTCACCCAATTTCTTATGTCCTATGACATTCCCCTTTGGGAGCTGCTGGGATTCTTGCCTTTTATTATAAATGGTATGTGCAATAACATGAGGTTCTGAAGTTGGATCGCAGTGCAGAGTGTAGCTAGGCCATGAACCCTGGGGCCTCCAGCAGCACAAAGAAATAGAAGACAAGGCAGCCCTAATGAAACTCATTTCACAGCACTGGAGTCAGAAACTCCAGATCATTCAAAAAGATTAAAATGGAGTTTAGTCTTTTTGTTAAATCCTAATCTGAATGTAACAGTCCTTATCTGAACAGCAAAGAAATTAACTCTACTTATTTTAGAGCTGCCCAATTCCCAGGAGAGACCGCAGGGCTATTTAGAGTGAGAGAAGCTCAGCCACCTCTGAGAGCTTCTGCCTCTGCATTTGTATCTCTGACTGATCCACAAATATTTCTGATATTAAAAACTAGAAATCAAGTTACTGGAACAAATTGAGCTCTTTAATTCTTCCCAGATGCGCACTCTGTGTTTGGGCACGGTTACATCTGCATGGCAGAGCTGTAACTAGACATTTTATCCCCCAGGGCATGCAAGCATATTTGTACCCCCTGCCAGGGTTATTTTGGCATGTCTCTGCCCCATTTTTCTGCCCCCTACAGCTTTGCGCCCTGAGCAGCTGCTCCACTTGCCCTGCTCTGGTTATGGCCCAGTTGCATGGAAAGGGCTGAAGCAGTTGTGCTGTTCACATGGTGAGTTCATGGCAAACAAATAGCAGAATTCAAGATCGACCTGAGACTTTGAATTCCCAGAATACTATGCATTAGAAGATGAGTGAAGAAAACCTTTCCAGCCTTGGTACCAAATCTAAACTTAGGAGAAAAAGTAAATTGACCCAGGGTAGACGCCTGCTCTGCTCAGGGTGGAAAGATCAAGTTCTTTTTAAGGGTTTCAATAGAGACAAATTTGTTGCTTGTTTTGAAAAATCCTTTCACACAAACCTTTTTATAATGACAAAATAATAATTAGAAAGAACAGAGAAATTAAACTGTAATATACGTGGAGCATTCAGTTCACTGTGAGCTAAATCTATTCTTGGGAGGAGTTACACCAGAGGTTAATTTGCTCTGTGCTGTTTAAAGATGGAGGTGAAACCATCCTACACATGAGTCATGTAAAAGGTGATGGGGGGCAAAAATATCACAGATCATGGAACAGAATCCCAAAGCCAGTGTTCAGCCTGCAAATTCCTCTGCAGCCAGGTACATTCAGCATGTCACAGGGCATGGACCTCCCGGGGCTTTGGGTGGTACAGTGTCATTTGGAGAGGTAACTTTGCCCTTGCACATAAAAATGTAATAAGCTACTAGTCATGCCAGTCCTGCTTCTCTGTGACAAAGTGTTCCTTGTGTGCCTCTCGTTTCAGAAGTCTATACAGTGAACCCCTGACCCCTTCTTCAAACACCAGCTTGAGCCCAGTAGGCTCACCAGTCAGTGAAATAGCTTTTGAGAAACCCAGCCTTCCTTCAGCCGCAGATTGGTCAGAATTTCTGAGTGCATCCACCAGCGAAAGGGTAGAGAATGAGTTTGCACAGTTAACTCTGTCTGATCATGAGCAAAGAGAACTCTATGAAGCTGCCAAACTCGTCCAGACAGTGTTCAGGAAATACAAGGTAAGTAGCAGGAACATCTCATCTCTTTGCCTTAGGTGTGTGGAAGTAGAATCCATTAGAAAATCAAATGTAGACTATATATTTCTTAGACAAAATAATTCTCCCAGTGTCTTGTGTAACCCTGTTAATTCTTACCCTGGCGCTCTCATGCTGCTGAAATTTGTCTAACTAGCTAGCAAAGGGAGACGAGTCCATATTTTAGTATGTGGTGATGCTTCCTCTGCAACAGTCTGGCAATCCACAAAGCATAGCAGGAAAGTACACATCAAAGTCTTTGTTCAGCTGCCTATTTTCATTCTCTCCTGCAAACTGTCAAACTCATTGTTTGTAGATTGGGGGGTGTTCCATCATCTTCATAAATTACTAATAGAAACCCCTTCTTTAGAAGAAGGAGGGTGCTGCGATGGTAAATGGGAACCAGGGGTCATACTCAGGCTGCAGAGAGCCATTACCTCTCATCCTCTCTTCTGTTTGTTCAGTGCGATTTATGCTGACTCATAACTTCTTCACTTTTTGTTACAGGGCCGTCCTCTCAGAGAACAGCAGGAAGTGGCTGCTGCTGTCATTCAGCGTTGTTACAGAAAATACAAACAGGTAAGCGAAGAATTGAGTTTCTGTGAAATAATGTGAACCTGTGAATACTGGCAGCAGATTCTACATATATTGGGAACTGGTGCAAAGAGAGAACTTCCAAAGTGTGCTTTTCAATATGCAGTGATAAATATGCAGAATGTGTTATGATTAAGCTCAAAAGTCCAGAAAAATCACATCGTAAATCTAATTTCACAAGCTGTTTCCTTGAGAAGATTTTAATTTCTGTATTTTCCCTGGTTTGTTATATATAGTGTTACCAAATAGTCCTGCAACTTATCTCTCAGTGATGACATGGTCTGAAACTAGAGCAACTGTGTGTGTGCAGCTACACATATGGAGTGAGGAACAAGCTGTATTTCATATTTACCTGTATATTAATATATTATTATTTATCAAAGTGATTACATTGTACTCTTACTAGCTGCTTTCCAAATTTCATTGTGAAATTTAAGATGGTTTTGTGCTTAAGACGAGTTGGACTGCAGAGGGGGAGGGAAAAAACATGTCAAATTTTAAAATATGAAAAATCCAGTTTTTCACTTGCTATAATTTGTCCTGGGACTGAAACCTTTCCGCGCACTTTCATCTGGAGCCAAGTTTTAGGCTGAGTCTTCAGACCCGGAAAGAAGAATTTATTTTTTTTTAATGGGAACAATGAGCCCATTAGCACTAGTTCAAACATACTTCTCCCCCCAGCTCAGACTGACTGACATCTGGGATGACAATATTGAAGAGAGGCCCTTACATAACATTCAATTAGAAACATTTATTTGGGAAAACTTAACTAGTGTTGGATCACCGTAGAGTGACGTTCTGGAGTGATGCTTCGTGTAATCATAGTGTGAATTCCCTTTCAAATATTGCTCCACAAGGTTTGTCGTGGACCCTGGAGCCATTTCTTTTGGGAGAAGATGGTCTGGTCAGGTGTTTGTTTTTTGTGTCTCAGTTCTTTATTTGCAGCTCTAACATTAACTTTGTATTTTCTGTTTTTCCTCTAAGCTTACTTGGATAGCCTTGAAGGTAATGAATCAACATACACTGTCTTGGAAACTGATCCCTTTGAGTTACAAACTTTCACATTCAATACAAACCAGGAAAACCTGGTATTCAGTGAAATAATTTGATAATGCCCAGCAGTGAATGTATGTGTCAGCTAGACTGCTCTGTGACAAACAAAAATCCCCATTGTAGGACAGAGATGGCGCTGTGTTACCAGAAACAGATCACGTTAATATAGAAGCACACTTAATATTTCTAAATACACTTATTGAGCAGTGAAGGGCTGAGATGAGGGGATCTTAATGAAGAAACATTTTGCTCTGCAGCCGTTCTTAACATTATCTTTATAAGCAACAAGAACCTTTAGTGTCCGCAGTGCTCTGGATCATTAAATTGCTCCCAGTGCTGCTGAGATCTGTTAGGTTTCATTATTTGCCTCCATGGTCATGGACAACATGAGGGAATATTGATCTGAACAGCCACGCAAACAATGACATCAATTCTTTCTGTATCATGAGTATTTTTATTTTCAGCTTTAAAAACCTGTGCACCAAATTCCCAGTTACAGTGCAACTTGTGTGTTACTGCTAATACAGTAATGTCCTGTTAGAACTGTCCTGTGACAATATTCTGTGAGCGTGACAGCCTGTCTCCTACCTGTGCAGCACCCTGACCATGGCAGTAATCAGTATCAGTTCAGTGTTTTCCAATGCTCTCAGGGTACCTAAGACACAAGAGTGCATGTTGTTCTTTTGGGGGAGATTTAATGTAATATGAAGATGGGTGTGTCCTCCTAGAACTGTTCTTCCACCCCCAGCTTCCTCCTTCACCAAACCACTATTTTGTCAAGGAAGGTGAATATGTCTGTCATCATGCACCTAGACTGGCTGGAGATACTCACTTGACTGAAGCTAACTACTGTTTCCTTTGTTCTCCCAGCTCCCACCAGCCTGAAGGGAGGGTCAGGGTGGGGGGAGGGGGAGTTTTGGCTGGACAAAGATTTTTAATGCATAGGCAACAAGACAAGTTTGGATGCAAACCTGAGTAATATCTAGAGCTATGAGTCTCTCATCTCATATAACTTATTGCTGTATTAAATCCCTGTATTAGTTACATCAATGACTGCAGGTTTAGCCAGACATAGCTAGAGTGTCACTGTTCCACCTTTGGCCCTCTGTTCAGGGTGTTGTAACTCAGCCACAGAAGTCCTCTCTGGGCTCAGAATTGGAAAAGAAAAGATCAGCCTGAGAGTGAATTATTTTTAAATAGCTTATTTAAAAGCAAACTTTGGTTCATCTAATTATTAAGAGCTTATTTAAAAAAATAAAAAATGACAACAAAATGTACCAGCGACCAACAACTGCTTCAGTTCCAAAGAGTGAAATTTGGTAAATGTTGGTATTACTCCATGATATGATGGGTTTGTTTGTTTTTTAAGAAGAGAGAACTCTCTGAAGTATGATACAAAACTGTCAGATATAGAGATGGCTGCTGCCCATGTGTCACATCTCTCCTGTAATTAGATGAGCAGTGAGTCAAAGGCTGGCAAACTGTCTGGGGATATTTAACACTTTGACATATTCTTCAAAAGAAGACCAGCGCACAGTAAAAGTCTGCTCTACACGTCAGTTCAGCGTGCTAAATGTGGCCTTCACATATTAGTCCAGGTCTGCATTTACCACTTAGAAAGTAAATTGTGTGCAATTTTAAATATTCCTGAATGCAGATGACTTCCATGTACCAGGGAGGGCCATCTTGCATTGGTTATTTTGAAGGGAGAAAATGTAAAAGCAATTCTTGCCTTTAGAGAGTTGCTTCCTCCCCTTGTTACTGGCTGTTCTGCAGAAGGCTGGGTAATATGTCTTTTATTATGCCAGGTAAACCTTATTATAGAAATCTGTTCAACAGAATGCGATAGCTGAGAGCAGTGTAGTACAACTTCCGTGTTCAGTTAATAGACCAGGCCATTGATGTTGGGCTGTGTACAGTGCAGGGAGTAATCCATGAGGTTCTGAATGAGGAGCATTCTGCCCATGTTTAGCAATCTTTCATACAGGAACTAGCCAGAAATAGAGCACATCAATTGTTCAGGCATGTCTCAGAAGGACCCTAATGGAAAGCAGCTCTTCATTGGTTAAGTTTTACAGATGGAAGGTTAAAGGCATAAAAGATTGCTGGTCTGGAAATAACCCGGTACTGGAGGGGGATTTTTAGTGTATGTGAACACTAGTGCAAATTTGCAAATTCAGTGCATGGGGTTATAACTTTATAAAACACAGAAATATCACTCTCATTTATAATGATTAAAGGGGTACTCTCAAATAGTTTAGGCCCAAAATTAGGTTTGGTTTAATACAAATGATTCTGAGAAAATCTTAGTAGTATCAAAAATTATTTCAGTCAAAATATTGTTTTTATTTGGATGTAAACAATATGAGCAACCCAAATATTGTCTTCATTGCCTGACCAGCGTGAACTGCAAATGGCATGAACATTGAAAAGCAAAATAGTTTTTAAATGATCTGTTTAAAAGTGACATTTTTATAACTGAGAAGTATTAGAGACAATGTTTTTTTCAACATACTTTGTGCATTTATCAGCACTTTGTGTTTTAGTAGGTTACATTGTTTTTTCTTTATAGTCTGCTAGCTAGACGTAGTCCTCTCTTGTTTGTGCGAGTTTTGACACAGCAACAGCTGTGTGTGCAGAACCACCAGAGACCTTTATTTATCTCATGGCATTTGGCATCTTGTAATGGTGAATGTTGCTGTACCTATTTAAGAGTAAATACCAGTCCATCTGCAGTTGGATTACTTTTGTACTAGAATGTATGTGCACTAGAAATATAAGTACCCACTACTGTAGACTGGACACAAGATCAGAACAGGTGTTCATGACTCAAAAATTAAAACATCTGTGCCATGTCTATATTAGTACTTACACCATTGTTACCAATTAGAAATATAAATAAATAAATTTCCCCAGCACAACTGCACAATTGCTGGCAGAGGTTGTACTATAGGTACTAATTTTTCTAGTGTAGACTAGACCCTGCAACTGCACCAGTTTGTCACTGGGCCATATTTCAGACAGTTTCCTGGCACTGAGAAGATACCGTACTAAGTCTGGCCTCTACTCATAGCAACAAAAAGAGAGAGTATCCTCCCCCATCACATTCCAGTGGGGCGAGAGACTTGGAAACCTGCTTTCTGCTGGAATGCTTTAGCCTCTTTTTGTCTCCCTTGCAGTATGCACTTTATAAAAAGATGACACAAGCTGCCATCCTTATCCAGAGCAAATTCAGAAGCTATTATGAACAGAAAAAATTCCAGCAGAGCCGACGAGCCGCAGTGCTGATCCAGCAGTACTATCGCAGCTACAAAGAATGTGGGAAGAGGAGACAAAAAAGTCGAGCAGCTGCCATTGTACAACAGAAACTTAGGTGGGTTTGTGGTAAAGAGCTGAAAATTTACTCTTATAGGAAAGAGAGGAGAAGAGCTAAGTTAGCATGTAGAGGAAAGGAGGTTCTCAGTCAAACTGAGATGTCCTGCAGGAACAACCTAGTCTTCTAATAGTTATTCCTGTTGATGCAGTTTGTGAATCATGGACACTGGCATTACAAGTGAGAAGCCCAAAGCAAAAAAATAAATAAAATTGAATGATGCTTTTGAAATGAGAGCAGTATCCTGATTTCCGAATGGAGATCCCCACAGCAGGATTAGCTAACGGGAACATAGTAGCATGTGTGCTAGTTCTGCTGGCTTTGAGGTTCCTCCATAAGTCTGTGTTAGAAAGAACAGTTCACTCAGTTTATTCTCTCATCTTGGATTGCGAATGGCCTCATACAGAAATCAAGTTAATAAGCATCTTAGGGACTCAAGACAGCATTACCAGCAATGCATAAAAATCAATTTTAAAATTAAGGAGCTGATATTCACATCAAAGGAGCATTTAAGGGACAGTAAATGCAGGTCATAAGAATTTTACTCTCCAACAAATGAGATGAGGCAGAGGAAAATGTAATAAAGGTAGCATGTAAGGTTCTTAAGGGCTTCTACTGTTTGTATGTTGGTATCTAGCACAGTCCTGGACTGTGCCACATTTTACAGGTAAGCCAGGTGAGAAATGCACAGTACACAAAGAATGATTATTCTCCTATTTAGTACCCTTTCTCCTCAATATTGCCCATGCCCTGATGTTCCTTTGTTTGTGTTTAGAAGCAGTCTGCTCACCAAGAAGCAGGATCAAGCTGCTCGCAAGATCATGCGGTTTTTACGACGCTGCCGCCACAGGTATGACATCACTTTTATATGGATTTTCCTTACCTATCAGTTCTAGGCCATCCCCAGAGCATTGCAATGGGTTCACTATAAGAACCTGAATAGAATAGATTAGAATCACTGCAAATCTCTCTCATCATCAAGTAACAAAGCCAAGCTGCTTACAAAGAAAACTAGGAAAAAATCTCCAGATTGGGACTGTCACTAAGACACATTCAGCTGCATTGCAAATATGGTAAAAGGCTGTGATAAATGGAAGCAGAACAAAGAAACTCTTAGTTATACTCCTTTACTGAAGTTGGCTTTAGTGAAGTTGGGCTTGAGAAGCCTTGGAGGAGAGTTCAGCTGAATGATTGATTCCGCCCCCGCACCCCAGACTATATCCTGTTTTACAGACTTTTCATTGCACCTTAGCCTCATAGTGCAGCGTGCCACTATACCTTGGAAGCATTTCTATTTAAGACACAGGTATACATGTAGTGGAGTCACAATGGATGAATCTGTTTATAATCTAGATAAGTTGAGCCCCACAGCCCTCTAGGAGGGGAGACACTCAACAGCAAACAAGTCAGTGCATATGTCAGCCACGCCACATGTCTAAATAAACATTAAATTGGAGAATATATACACAAGGCAAGAAGGGTTTCCTAACAGTACCAGGAACTCAGGACAACACTGATTCAATTGTTTGCCTGCAACATGTGGCAGCTGCAGCTCCCATAACTGTACTATACTGTGTTGAGGTGACTTGCTTTCATTAGTTAATGAAAGGATCTTGTTTGTGATTAACTTGTCAGCCAGAAGATTGTCTTGACTAGTAGAAATGAATTCAGATCTTTCTGCATATGCCTCCTCCATAATAACTACACACTTATCTTGCCCAGTAAGACAAGGTAAAATACTTGGAAGCTAGTCAAACCAAAGTATGTTTAGTTTAGGCCAGTGCTGGTTCAGCACACTAAACTGAAACGGAGGGAAGTACATGGTGTTACTAGTATTTTGGTACAAGGTTTTAGAAATAGTCATCTTTGTATGAGGTCAGAGATACAGACTGGGATGAGGCTGGTGTAGCCCGAGCAGTGGGCAGACAACTTGCCCTGCAGGTTCATGTGGCAAGCAGCAGATGCAGGGTTTCTAAACTAGTGCCAAGTGCTTTTGATGTTGACACAGCATTTTGTCAGGGGATGGCTGGCTTGTCCCTCACTACAACAAGGCAGGCAGAAGTGAACTCAAAGGTTCACCTGATCATTCTTACAGGTCTACCCCCCATAGAACAGGTACAGAAGTCAGAAACTGTAGATCCCCTCAGATCCCTTAGAAGGTAGGGCAGTCCACACTGAAGCTCTGTGCCCCCTTCCCTATGGCCAATGGAGCAGAGATGCCAGAGACTCTTGTATTTGGCTGACTTTGACACCCCATAAGCGTACTTGCACATGCAAGAAAGGTCCCCTAAAATTAGCCATAGTGCAGAATCTCCCACCAGTGAGCCAAATACTTGGACTACACCACCATTCCCAGGCTTTTCAATAGGCCAGTCTCTTTCTTGGCCTATCTGATGTACAGCTTTGGCAGCTTCTCCTGTCCTTGACCTTTCTCCTTCTGTCAGCCTCTCCTCAGTTGCCCATTTCCTTAAAGTAAGGCTCTGCACGCTCGTATGTACCTCAGGCCCATGAAGGAGCAGACCTTTCCTATGCCTTTGGCTCAATTCCTTGCAATACCTAGTCAGGTGGGTCACTATAGCTGTGTAGAGACAGAGGGAATTAGGGGGAGAAAAGCAAGGAGGGGAGGGAAATTGACTGTGACCAAAAGAATAAATCTCTTCCTGCCTCAGGCACTTTGGCTGTAGCTCACTGCTCTGTACTCATGTACCATGTTGAGAGCAATTCCTTCTCTGAGTTCAGAGGGCAAATGCACTGTTTTGCAAGAGATCAGAGTTGTTTTGGAGTGAATCCCTAATTCTTGGCTGGAATTAAACAAAAATAAATTCTTGTCTCCTATTTTCAAGGAAGAGCTGATCATAAATCCTAAATTACCATGCTCCCCTTCTAAACCGAAAATGTGCCCACATCCTTTGTGTGCTATGTACGTGTTTCTACTGCAGAATGTGCATGTGCTTTACTTGGGCAATTGCAAAGGTTTAACATGGATATTTTCTTATTACTAATCTTATCATTTACAAAAGATTTTTACCTTGAGGCATCCTGGCATTGGAGAAAATTACAAACAAAAGTTTCAAAATCTCATTACTCAATGAAGCAGCATAAGGATTCCACATAAAAACTGTGGTCTGAAAAGGTCGCACAAAGAATGGCACAGTGGGGATGCTGGGTATTTTTTGTGTTGAATTTGGGAATGTACCAGATTTATTAATAAAATTATTAGAGTAAATTTGATTGTATTCCCTTAGAAATGTAAAAGTGAGCACACCAATAGGAGAAGGCTCCTAGCTCCAGTGCCAATTTCAGGGGGTAAACCAGCACGTTCTGAAGTCTAGACTTGACTTACTGCTCTGGATGTTCTGGGTAGTGGGGTGGGAAATGTGACTAGCAGCACCTCCGTCTCTCTAAAATGACATGACGGAGCTACTTCTTTCGCCTCTGAAAATTCGCATCAGCACACAAGATAGTGTGATAATTGATGCACTATGAATACCTTAGAGAGAGAGAAAAGAGTGATAGAAAGGAACAGAGAGAGAACTTAGCAGCATAAGGAAAGTGAGACTTCTTAGAAATAGGGGAGGAAAAAAGCAGAAGAAAGCAAGCCAGTCCTTCACACAGACCCATCAAACTAAGTGTAAAGCCAGTTATTTCTTCAGCTGCAGAAGTTTTTTTAAACGTGTAACTTGTGAGTGAACATTTGCTAATTCTACATTTTTTAAATTTGCTTTAACCTAGTTCTGTTGGCCACATCTAGATATTGGAACTGGACCCTGGAAATAATTCTTGCTAAGAGATTATTCTGTTCCCTTTATGCAAGATTCAGTTATATGCTTTCCTTGGGCTTTCTCCTGGTAACCATCTCACTGATACTTTATCTAAATCTGTTTTAAGTAAGTTATGAAAAGCCCCTTTCTGTCCATATCCAAAACAGCTCTAAGGTACCCCTCGTGGTTTGTTAGATCTACTTATTGGCTCAGATCTTCAGTGGAGCAAAGATGAATTATACCGGCTGAGGATCTGACCCAGTGTGTTTAAGAATTGTGCTAGTTGGAGCTTCCTGTATTCATGAACTTTCACTTACTGCAGTATCAGAGACAACAGTTCAGATGCCACTGGGTCAGTTCATGAGACCTACAGTTGGTTTGGTTACCTTGGTAACTGATACATGAACATTGCATAGGATAGAAAGAAATGTGAGTTTCAATTAAGTGTGCATTGTTGGGTGAAGGCAGGATTTTTTGGAGCTGGGGCTCATCTCTGCTAAGATATATGCATCTGAATATGGGCAAATATCATGTAGACAAAAATAGACCCCCATTAACAAATTCTGTACACTCATCTGTGACAGTAACTCTTAAGGTAGGAGATGCAGAGATTACTATAGATCTTGGAAAAATATCTATTTGTCCATCTGTTACGTATCTCCAGGAATGTGAAGGAAAACATGGTACCCTATCATGGTATCAGCATGTCTTACCTTGAAAGGGTTTATTATAGGGCATGAGACAGAACTGGCCTTTCAAGAGATGCACAGCTGAATAGTTCTGAATGTGGATAATGCTCAGGCCTGTTAGCCAGTGACTGACTCTTAGTTTTAAGTCTAAAAGTTGCAGTAATACCTTCTGCTTGTTGACCTGCCCTCCAGCACAGTGTCCGTATGTGAGACCAGAATTAAAGGCTTGCAGATTTCATGACTCACCAACCACCCTCAGCTAGTCAATGGTTCCTAAATAATATTGATTTAGTGCTACAGGGAAAGGTGGAACCAATGTCAGTTCTAACTGGGCCTGGTTTAACTGAATTGACACCCACTTGCAATCCACACAGTCAGCTTTCAGTAAACTGATAACATTCTATTTCCTTTATTTTCCTTTGGTTTATATTTAAAATTTTATCTTCTTGAGATCTCTCTGTAGTATTGCTAGACTGTGATTATCATCTGGATTATAGTCCTGCTGTAGCCAGTGAAATTAGGACCGAGATAGAAGACAGCCTATCATGGAAGGGAAGATAGGTTGGAGCTGGAAATGCCACCAGAACAACTATCTGTTTTCATTTTACTTTGTATTGCACTTTACTATCCAAAAATGTTCTGAACTCTGATCTGCTGCTGCCTGGTGAAGAGGGAATCACACAGGCAGCATCTGGGGAGTGGGCCCTTCTCTCTCCAGGCAAACAGAAATACTTTGTCTTCCCTCCATTGAAGTGAAACTATTGTAAGGTTTCTTTGATGCCACGTGTATGCTAATAGCTCTTTGGTATTGTTTTGCTATCTGAAGCCCTCTGGTGGACCATAGGCTGTACAAAAGGGTGAGTTAGCTGCCTGCTAGACAGTTTCTCTCTCTTCCATTTTAAATATTTTGCTTTCTGCTTGCTTGCATGGGGCTGCAGCCTAGATATGCCAGTAAGTTTCACATCCATTAATTATATGAAACAAAATACTGTATAAACTAACCCTATTGCAATTACTAACACTGCTGCTTTTCATAACAGGACAGAACTCTGCAGTAGATATTACAAATGCATGAATAAGTGGAAAAAAAGGACTTTTATATCCATCACTGGGCATGCTTAGAAAGTGGTATTGGTGGGAACTTTACAGTTAACAGGTTTTTTTAAACTTGAATGGGTCTGCACTGGCATTTGCTAAATGAGTAATGACTTCCTTCATAATTAAAATGTTGCAGCATTAATATTAGATTTTAGCATAATCTCAGCGAGCTCCTAAATTATTTTAGCCTACGCTAGATGGGTTTCCTTTTGTATTTTCTGATTGAGCTGTGGGGATGAAAAGGAGCTCTCCTCACTGTTTCCTAAAATGGTTGGGCTTTAGTTTTCCTCTTCCTAGGACACAGTATTAGGTAAGTTACACACCTGGCGGCCCTGCCAGAGCCAGCTCACAGATATTTTTTCTTTCTCAGCTGATACTTAAAATGAGAAAGAAGTGAAAATAGAAGAGAGAAGCTGGTGGTGTTATAATTATCTGAATAAGAGAGCTGCAGTTGTACAGATCCCCTGTGCAGGGACAGAAATTTTCATCAAGCCAGTGATACAACAAACTGGTTGCTGTCCATGAAAAGGCAAAAATGAGGCTGAGATTTGTTACCACAGTGGAAGAACCAAAATCATTATGTTCCTGTAATGCAGAGGAGTACTGCTTTCAAACAATGTGTGTATAAAAGTACCCAGCAAGACAATGCAGAAGACAAACGCTATTTTTCTTAGGCAAAAAGCTGCAGTGGTCATATTTTATAAATGTCTAGTGGGGAGGTTAATTAGACAGTTGCACACACATATCTTATAAACTAAGTATCACTGTAAATTGCCCTCTACCAGTGGCAAGGTAATTTTTTGTGAATTAACCCTAACTTCTGCCCGCTATTACTGAGTCTGGTGTGGCACCGTCTCTTATTGGCTTACTAATTGATCCTAACAAAAAATCTAGTTGTTGAAATTTTTGCAGAATCCTGAGGCTTCTGGCACTTGCAAATGTCTTTTCATTCACATTCATGGGAAGAGTCATTTGATTTCTTTCCTCATGAAATCTGAAGTAAGAATCCTATGAAATGGAGTTCTAAACCCAGGTGAACCCAAATCCCTTCATTGTGCCATTTCTCTGAATCTGACTTCCCTGATGTGATACCTTGATGAAGGAAGGAGAATCTTGCTGCCATTCACAGACAGTTTCAGATACTGTTACTCTGCAAAGCTATCATCCAGCACAGTTTGGTTTATTCTCCGGAAATGAAGTCCAGTTCACAGTGAAGTGCTTTACACATCTTGCAGGCTAATTAGAGAAAGCATGCAGTATTAGTATAGCCTTTTCCCTGCCATACTCCCTACTAAAGGATTATTAGTCCATTGTTGTTTGCTATTCTAATGCTCTTTGCAGACTGAAGCTGGGATTTTTAGACATGAGAGTTGGGTGTCTAGCTCCTCACAGCCTCTTCGAAAATATTAGCCTGAGCTATTCATACTGAAAAGGAGAAATCACAATAAATTGTTTTTAGAACCACACATTTGTTTTCAACATATCAGCATTCACCAATTGCAAGGATGAATAATATAAGTAAAGGTGATGAGCTTTTTTTTATGCAGAAATATATTTAAATTGCTGCGTGGGGGGTGGGTGCGTGCATGCAAACCACAGGTTGGTCTCACTTTCTCTCTGGAAAATAAAAAATTTCCTTGTCATGTGCTCAGCAGGAGAGACTAAAGCAAAGCACCAGGTACTCCATCCTCCTATTAGAGTTGGGAACAGAATCCAAGAATCCTGCCTTCTAAGGCCTGATTGTGTGTTGCATTGGTGTAAAATGTCACAAATCAGAATAGCATCATTTTATATTCACTTTACACTGGTGTAAACAACTGCACCTGGTGCAGGACAGTAAGATTCAAACCCCCAGTCTGCTGTTCTCCACAGACTCCCTTCTAGAACTTAGAACAGAACATGGGCATCCTGACTCCCAGTCTCCCCACAGTGTCACTGCTGCCTGATGGTTTTCTGAACAGCTACCAGGATGCTCCATTACAAGCTTGTCAGTTTCACTCTGCTACTTCTGAAGGCTCTTGCTGAGCAGTAGTGGGAGAGGCTAAGGAAAGGAGACTCTTTTCCCCTCTCCCAGCAGGAACTAAACACTGCATCTGTGTTTCTGAAGATACTCAATATTTTCCAGAGAAACAGGAAACTTAGGAGAAAAGAATCTAAAAGCTGGAGTTCGGGAAGAAACAGGGAGGTGGCTTTACCCTTCCTCCCAGTGCTGGGAAGTGAAGAGGGTTCTAGACTTATCTAGAAAAGGGTCCAGAGACAGCACCCTAATTGGAATCCTACTAGCTGGAAGCTGGGACACTCTGTTTCTCACCAATATGCTGTCCTGTCCTGAATTAAATGGAGGACCTCACCATTTTTCTTATTTAATGTCTGTTTAATAGGCATGGGGCTGGTAGGTATTGGGCCTGTGCAGGTGTTTGTAGCTATATATCACTGTGCTGCTTGCCACAAAGATCTGTGTTATGAAACTGCAGTGAAGATGAGCATAATTGCAAATTAACAATTCATTATTCGAACAGCTATGCTGCTTCCCCTCCAAACTCCTCTCCCACCATCAGAGTTTTGCTGCTGCCTTTCACAGTCCTCATCCTCTTCAGTGAATTGCTCTTTAACTCCCCTGTCCCCCCATACAATTAGCAGTTACCACTCCAGTCCTCTGCTGCTCCCCTTGTCACCTTCTGCCTTTTCCCTTCACCTGCAGCATAGGTTACCTGCTAAATTCATTTGCTCAACTATTGCAGAATGCATAAAGGGCTCTCATGCAAACTGCACTTCTTCCTATAGGGCAGGCTATGAAGCTCTGAAAGATTTCTTTCCAGCTTCCCAGCTTTGCATGCAGGTAACACAGAACAAAAGTACTGGATTTGTAGCTGAAATTCTTAACATTTACTCACTTTTGTTCTGAAATAATAAAATGATGAGACTTACACTTTAATGTCTCAGAATGAGCCAGTCAGGTTCAAAGCTGAACAGAAAAGCATGAGAGGGCACACATTAGGAACAGAGAAGAGAACAAAGAAATTGTGCCATCGTGCCATTCCTAAAAGAATACATGCATGCTGCAGTCTCGAGATTACTTGCAATCGATACATTTTTCGTGGTCTGCACTCTTAAGAGCCCGCGGAGAGGACTCTGTAGGTGAGAGTTTTGCATTTTAAAAACTTGATAGTTTCCTTAATGCTTGTGATGTAATAATGAACATTCTGTAAACAAATATCAGCATCAGAATGAAGTGCCCTCTATTCTTCTTTATTCTTTTGTCAAGATCTACATATGGAAACTTGAAATTGGAGCGTTTGCTAGGTTTCTTCTTTGCGAGATGTCCCTGTGGGTGCTCCACTCCAGGTGAAGGTGCGTCCCTGCACTTTTGCTCTGAGAGTTTTGCAGCAGTGCCCGTACGTGTCGTGCACGCACGGTACCTGCCTCACGCACCGTTGGCTCCTCAATAGTGTGTGCGCGAACAGGACTCTTCAGTTCCTTCTCAACCATCCCCGGCCTGAGACGGAGCTCAGCAGTCCCATTGAAAACCTTCATTTTTTTCAAATAGATAGTAGTTTAAATTAGTAAATTAGGTTAGTTTAGATAAGTTACGTTTCAGTTGTTACCCTTTCGGCCTGTTTCAAAAAAAGAAAAATTATATCCTGTAGCTTAGAGGTAGTTAGGAAAATGCCTGGTTCGCCAGGTATTAAAAGATGCACGGTGTGCAGAGAGGGCGATGCCTATCTCAGATGGACATGCTCAATGTGTCCATTATCTGGGGGAATCTAACGTTCCCCAGAAATGTGGCCATTGCAATAAACTGAAAGCTAGGGCAGAAAAAGATACTCATCCTAATGGAAAAGTCCCTCAGATCAGCCTCTGACCCTGGACAGGAATCTTCTTCTTGCCAAAGGTCACCAGTCTCCTCACCGCCTAGATCAGTGGTGGGCAACCTGCGGCCCATCAGGGTAATCTCATTACGGGCTGAGACACATTTCGCTGATATTGATCATCCATAGGCATGGCCCCGCAGCTCCCAGTGCCCACGGTTCACCATTCCCAGCCAATGAGAGCTGCAGGAAGTGGTAGCCAGCATGTCCCTGCAACCCACTGCTTCCTGCAGCTCCCACTGGCCTGGCTCCTCTAAGGACAAATAAAATGGTGAAAAAGCAGCCAGCTGCCTCACTTCACAGAGAGCAGACCACCGCAAAACGTTCGCTGACCAAATTGCTCTCATTGGTGCCAGCTGTTTTGTGGCTCAGCACCGTCTGTGCGGCAGCCGCAGCCGGCACCAGCCGCTCAGGTGCCAAGGTTAATGGCTCTAAGTTGCCTGCTTCCACCACAGCACCATCAATAGCACCAAAGGAGACAGTACCAACACCCACTCCTAATCCCAGGCTGCAGGCTAATGCTCCTAACACAACGGCGCCACCTCAGTTTACTTCAACACTGACTCCGCGCACTGCGCCACCACTCCATTTGGCATCCTGCCCTTGGAACTGATGCTCTTAGCACCATTCCGTTTCCTGCATCATAAAGATTTGGTGTCTCCCCAACTCCAGAATCCCCTTTATTAGGCACCAATGTCTCACCGGGGTCCACAGTACTGCACCATGAGCTCTCTCCAATACCATCACAGTTTTCCAGGGATGAAGATAATAAGGTTGAAGGGGTATTCTCCTCACACCATTCTTCCCTGGTTGGGACTCTGATTATTGCTGGACCACCACAGTCCTCATTCTCATGATCTACCACCTTGTATGGTCGCCTATGGATGGGACCACCAGTGTCCTTCCACGGTCACTGGCCATACTGGAGTCCCTGGGGTCCCTATAGAAGGAACCATAGCAGGTGCCACAGCCTACATAGGGAAAACACCATACCTTCACCTACACCTTTGGAGGCTGTAGCGGTGGACAGAAGGGAGGAATCCATGATTCAATAACAAGAGAACACGGCTCCAGACACCTCTCCAACCAATAATAATTCATCTCCTCACCAGACAAGGCTATTATGCCTCCACCACCAACCACTGCAAAAGACTTTATCCATTTTCAGGACCTGTTCAAAAGAGTGGCTAATGAGCTTAAGATTGCTCTGGAGGAAGTGTTGGAAACTCAGCATGACTTAACCGATATCTTGCAGATATCTGCCTCCTCCAAGATAGCTTTGCCCATTAATGGAATCGTCATGGAACCTGCCAAGACAGCATGGCAAACTCCAGCTACAATACCCCCAACCTGAAAGAGGACGGTCCAAAAACATTATGTTCCCTTGATCTGAGGTCCTCTTTTCACACCCAGCACCAAACTCGCTGGTAGTGAAAGCGGCCAATCAAAGGAGCAAACAACACTTTTGGTCCACTCCTTCTGATAAGGAGAGTAAGATGCTGGACCTGTTTGGCCGCAAGGTATACTCTTCTTCTACACTACAATTTCGGGTGGCGAATTATACAGCATTACTTGCCAAATATGACCACAGGAATTATGGCAAATTTATGGAATTTATTAATAACATTCCTGAGGGAAACGAGACGACAATTCAAATGTCTGGTCTCTGAAGGACAGATGATTTCACACATGGCTCTATAGGCCACACTGGATGCTGCTGATACAGCTCCCAGGTCCACTGCTACAGCTGTAGTCATCAACTGTATCAACAACCTAGATACCCGTCTTACACACTGCAACACCAAAGACCATGCAACCAACAAAAATAACAGAGGCAGAGACCACAGCGACAACGCCCTCCACCACTAGCGGTATCTCAACCTAGTTCCTCCAGTAAGCAAATTTGAAATCTTGGTTGAGGGTCAGGAAGACCTCTCACCCGTTTCAGCACTTACACCATCCATCCAGCTTTTTGGAGCCCGTTTGCTCCCATTGTATCCCAATTGGGTGGCTATCATCACAGACAAATTGGCCCTGGAAATCATCAGATTGGACTATACCATTCCTTTCCTGTCTATACCCTCCTCTCCACCCTCCCACTCCCTCTTCAGGGACCCTTCTCACAAACACTTGCACACCCTCTATGTTAGGAGAGCACTGTCTTTCTACTTGGACAGGACCAAGCCATCTAGAGTCTCACTGAAGCTTTTTATCTCCATAGCATCAAGTTCTAAGGGTAACTCCATATCCACTCAAAGTATCTCTAGATGGATATCCAGATGCATTCAACTATGCTATCAATTAAAAGGCATACAACCTCCAGCAGGGATGACGATGCACTCTACCAGATCCATATTGGCATCAGTAGCATTCCTGCACAACGTTCCCATTACATTTATAGGACCGCCACCTGGGCCTCTGAACGTACCTTTGCTAAACATTCTGCTGTCATGCAAGGCCCTCAGGCAGATACTCGACTTGGGCGAACTGTGCTAGCAGTTGCTTTTCTGCCAACTCCAAAGCCCCTACCATCCTAGGCGGGTACTGCTCTTCAGTCACCTGGAGTGGAGCGCCCGCAGGGACATCTGAAGAAGAGAAGGTTACTGACCTTATGCAGTAACTGAGGTTCTTAGAGATGAGTGTCCCTGTGGGTGCTCCACTACCTACCCACCTCCCTTCTACTTCAGAGTTAGGGGCAGACTCCAGGGTAGAGAAGGAACTGAGGAGACTGGATCGCATATGTGCTATTGAGGCGCTAACAGCGTGCTAGGTAGGCACTGCGCATGCGCAACCTGTACTGGCACTGCTGCAAAACTTTCTGAGCAAAGGCTCAGGGACGCACCTTCACCTGGAGTAGAGCACCCACAGGGACACTCATCTTGAAGAATCTTAGTTATTGCACAAGGTGAGTAACCTTCTCATCACATTCAATAATGAAAATAAAGACCCAGATAATTTTGAAGGGAGAGAGATTCGGGGGACAGATCATTGATGTCAGTGGAGCTATGGCAAGTTATACCAGCTGAGGATCTGCTCTTGGGATTTTAGTGTGGTGCTCTGCAGCGGCTAGAAGGTTCCGTGCTACCTGTGAATGGAATTTATTTAACATAAGCATTCTCTTGTTGTTGTTGCAGTTGGACTGTGTGTGCATGTACACACCACACAGTGCACCAGCACTTGTACACACACTGGATTAAAAAAATTAATTGCAATTAATTGCACTGTTAAATAATAGAATACCAATTGCAATTTATTAAATATTTTTGGATGTTTTTCTACATTTTCAACTATATTGATTTTTATTATAATACAGAATACAAAGTATACAGTGCTCACTTTATATTATTTTTATTACAAATATTTGCGCTGTAAAAATGATAAAAATATTTTTTCAATTCACCTCATACAAGTACTGTAGTTCAATCTCTATCGTGAAAGTGTAATTTACAAATATAGATGGGTTTTTTGTTTTATAACTGCACTCAAAACCAAAACGATGTAAAACTTTAGAGCCTACAAGTCCACTCAGTCCTACTTCTTGTTCAGTCAATCGCTAAGAAAAACAAGTTTGTTTAAATTTATGGGAGATACTGCTGCCTGCTTCTTATTTACAATGCCACCTGAAAGTGAGAACAGGCATTCACATAGCACTATTGTAGCTGGCATCACAAGGTATTTACGTGCCAGATATGCTAAACATTCATATGCCCCTTCATGCTTCAGCTACCATTCCAGACGACATGCTTCCATGCTGATAATGTTCGTTAAAAACATAGTGCGTTAATTAAATTTGTGACTGAACTCTTTGGAGGAGAATTGTAATGTCCCTTGGTCTGTTTTTATCCCACATTCTGTCCATATATTTCAATGTTATGAACAGTCTCAGATAGATCATAGACTTCAAGGTCAGAGGGACCATTATGATATATAGTCGACCTCCTGCACAACGCAGGCCACAGAATTCACCCACCCACTCCGGTAACAAACCCCTAACTATGTCTGAGTTATTGAGTCCTCAAATCGTGGTTTTAAAGACCTAAAGTGTGCAGAGAATCCTCCAGCAAAGTGACCTGTGCCCATGCTGCAGAGGAAGGCAAAAACCTCCAGGGCCTCTGCCAATTCTGCCCTGGAGGAAAATTCCTTCCCAACTCCAAATATGGTGATCAGTTAAACCCTGAGATGATGACCCAGCATATGTTGTTTGATCTATTAACACTGTCACTGCAGATTTCACAAAATGCAAAGAAGGTACCAATGTGAGATTTCTAAAAATAGCTACAGCACTCAACCTAAAGTTTAAGAATCTGAAGTGCCGTCCAAAATCTGAGAGGAATGAGGTGTGGAGCATGCTTTCAGAAAAACTCAAACCAGCAACAAAAAAAAAAATCAACCTTCTGCTGGTGGCATCTGACTCAGATGATAAAAATGAACGTGCATCAGTCTGCTCTCCTTTGGATTATTATCGAGTGGAACCCGTCATCAGCATAGATGCACATCCTCTGGAATGGTGCATGAAGGGACATCTGAATCTTTAGCACATCTGGCACATAAATATCTTGCAACGCTGATTACAACAGTGCCATGCAAACACGTGTTTTCACTTTCAGGTGACATGGTAAACAAGAAGCGGGCATCATTATCTCCTGCAAATGTAACCAAACTTGTTTGTCTGAGCAATTGGCTGAAGTAGGACTGAGTAAACTTGTAGGTTCTAAAGTTTTACATTGTTTTATTTTTTAGTGCAGTTATTTTTTTGCACATAATTCGACATTTGTAAGTTCAACTTTCATGATAAAGAGATTGCACAACAGTACTTGTATTAGGTTAAAACTGATACTATTTTTTTTGGTTTTTTACAGTGCAAATATTTGTATTAAAAATAAACAGAAAGTGAGCACTGTACACTTTGTATTCTGTGTTATAACTGAAATCAATATATTTGAAAATGTATAATACATCCAAAAATATTTAAATAAATGGTATTATATTATTTAACAGCTTGATTAATTGTGATTATTTTTTAATCACTTGACAGCCCTAATTTTTAGTTTATATTATGAGGTTTCAATATCTTTTTAAAAAAAAAATAAAAAAGGCAAAGGGAATGTGTTCTCCCAAAGAATTACCTGGATTAAATATAACAGATTTCCCAGAGCAGGTTGATATTTTTTGGGTGGGATTTATGTAAGAAAGCTGCAGATCTCAAAGGGCCTTATTTAGTCACTATTATTTGGCTACATTACTGCAGCAGTGATAACATGCTATTTCAGAAGGAACTGGTGGTAATAACGTACAATTAGTAGCTCCTTTCATCCCAAAGGAACCTTGGAGAGATTTCAGCTATACTGAATCTCTGTTGCTCTCTCCTAAACATATAAAAGGTTGACCTGGTCCTTTGTTTAAACTTCCTATTAACCTCCCACGTGCAAGTTTTGTTCAGAATACAGATGCAGGTTGCAGCTACAAGACACTCACAGAGAGATGTGACCCCTTCTCCCATAACTCTGAGGAGCTGGTATTCATAACAATCAGGTCTTCCTGAACTGCTGTACTGGTTAAATTAGTGTCTGCTTACAACAAAGGTTCTAGCCTGTTTTGTTGGGCAGAACAAGCAAAGTTACTATAGGAAACAAGCAATAATAAAAGGAATAAATTCATTTATGGCAGTAGCCTTTTAAAAACTTCATCCCATTGGTTATGTGTGGTTCTTTGCTTTTGGGAGGGTATATGTACCACGTGATGTCAATTACTCTGGTAAGTACAACTTCTTTATTTCATATCTGAATGACCAACCCCATAAAATGTACTCTGTTGCTCTCTGCAAGCCAGTCCTTCTCCCAGCAGTTCAGATACAGCCTCTCCCACTCTTGTGCACCAAGGTTCTTTTAATAAAAGCAGGAAATGTATGCTATGGAGCAGCCATTGCATTAAATACCCAATTTCTTATGTGTCTTGTAGTAACATTAAGAATGGGTGAAATGTTAGGGGGAGGGGGCAAAGCCCTCTCCTGAGTAATCCGATGTAAGGATAATGGAAGAAAAATGTCATGTGGGGTGTGTGTCAAGGTGGCTACAATGAAAGTTTCCAAAGTAATTTTGTTTCGTTTACCTTTTGCAGGGGCTGAATGTTTTTGGAGCACAAATGTGTATGCTAAATTGCAGACCCCATGCTCTGGGGTGTCATTCTTATTGGGCCTTTCTGTCTTTTTTGTTTTGCAATCCAAATGAGATATCTGGAAAAAGGCAAGAGCTCCCATTTCCCAAATTTCACACAAGCCAATTCAGCTCTCAGAGCAACAGGTAACTGACTAAAAAGCCTTCTGTGGCTCTAATTCACCCTGTTCTTTATATTACTGACCTCCAGCATTGCCAGAACTTTTTTGCTGTAAACTCACTGACTCATTGAACATTTCTCTGGCTGGGCATTATAGAGTAATTTTTATGAAATAGCTTTGCCTTACGCTTTACCCATGAAGCTATCGTCTGCTGTAACTTTTCTAAGTGGGCCTAATTCATTTGCTCACAAATTCTCATTTGAAATTTGAGGGAAATACAATACAAACTGCTGCTGGCTTTTAGGGCTGTTGCTCACTACATTGCTTCAGCACATAACAATGCAACTTCCTTAATGGTATTTGAATAAGTAATAAAATCCAAAGGTCATGAGAACTGTCTAGCTGGGGCACTTTAGGAGCTGTAGGTTTGTTTGTGATCTTTACACTTCACAGGGTCACAACTCAAAACCTCTGTTCTTCACATTTAAAAGGACCTCACAGTTAACTTACTAGAACACCATAAAGGGGGGCAGTGATACTCCCTGTCATCCTGGTTTACTCAATCCAGCTGCCCTTCACTCACTAGTGAAGAATGACCCTGTACCTGGAGGTGGCCAGCATGGCCTCTGGCCAAAATGTGTGATTCAGAGGTCTCCAGTGGAGCCTTTGACACTGGGGCCCTACCTCACACAGATACACAAGAAAATAAATTCACCTTCTTCCCAATTCTGTGTACCTTTCACATGGGCCAATGCAACAGCATAACAGCTCTTCTTGATGGCTACATGTGGGGCAGCGCTCCAGTGCCTCAGACTACAGAGTTCACATTTCAGCACCAGCAGGTCTTTACTTGAACAGCCCTGTCAGCCACATCACAGCACTAAAAGGCACTTTCAAAACTGCCCTTAACTAATGAGAACATGCATATAGAGCTGAGACAAGCTACAGCCCCCACCTAAAACTTTGGCCTTGTGCTACTTCTGCCCATGGCTGCCCTGACTTAAGGTGCAGACACAGTGTCAGTATTCTGCTCAGATCTAGATGAATGATCCATGCGGAGATCAGTCATTTACTGGGGCAAATGCTGCCTTCATTTTATAAAAGTCTGGTGCAATTTTTTACTCCTGGCAGGTTCAAAGGAAGGGAGCCTCCACAGACCTCAGCCCCCTTTCCCACCTGAAATTCAAAGTGGAAAGAGATGAAACAAGGTGCAGAGAATGTCTTGGCTAGTTGCAGTAAGGCAGCACCAGCTATCGCTCTCTTGTGCGCTGTGTGAGCAGCACTGCTATTATGAATTTCTATTTACAGGGGTTATAATTTGTCAAGGAATCCATCTTGGAATCACATTGTTTCAATTTTGGAATTTTAGTTTGTACTTTTTTTCCACCGAGTGCTAGTAAATGGAAGATAGCTGGCCTGTTCCCTGTTCTAGCTTATATCACTGTAAAAAACATCATCAAATAAAACTGGCACTAATCAAGAAATGCTTTTTGTTTAATTATGGAAGTATTAAACTGGAGTAAAGGCTGCTGCTGGTGACAAGAGTAACTACTTTCCAGAGGGTTTCTGAAGGACTTGCATTGTGCACTTTTTAGGCAAGACTTCTGAATGAACTACTGGACAAAAAATCATCAGTTCAAGAACATTAACTCAAGTTCACTTGAGAGCAGTTCAGAGCTATTTGGTCATTAAATATTTTAAATTCTATATAAGAAAAACATGTATATGTTTTGTCTCAAACATAATTTTAAAAACAGCTCAGAATGGATCTAAAGAAGACCTTGACTGATGCTGTTTCTTTATTTTTGCACTTGGCACAGGGCTGGAGAAAAGAGAGATCTTTGTGCCATCTCTGTTCTACCCAAACTTACAGGCCTGCCCAGTCCAACTATAAAAAAGAGCAGCCTCAGAGGTGCTTCAGTTTACATTTTAGCTGCACTGAGCCAGCCAAGAACAGCCAGAGCCTACTCTACTAGAGCCAGGCCCCTTTTACTGAGGAGCAGTGAAGAGCACAGGCAGAGCAATTTTAGTAGCTCTATGTTGGCCAAGGAACCCCCTAGTATTGGGATATTTCACTTGGCCCCTGCTTTTCTAAGTCTGAGTTAAAGATAAAACATCATCCTTTGATTTAATCTTCTTGATTGCTGTCTGTGTTACCACAACTTTGACACTGTTTAGGAATAATCTTTGTATTAACATGCAGTACGTTATAAAAATAAATGACTACCGGTACAAACATACGCTCTCCTATCCCCTTCCCCTTCCCCTTCCCCTCCCTGCTCACACAGCTATTGACTGTGTGGGAAAATTTAGCAAATTCAAAAAGTATTAACTGCCATCATCTTTAAGTCATTTTCCAAATATTGTGGAATACAAGGTTGTGAAGCACATGCGGTCTGTGAATGTAATTGTGCACACTGCAGCATCTTTCACTAATGAACAAGCCATTGTTTTGTATTTCATATATGGGAAACTCAGGAATGGTATGTTCTTATGTTTAAGCAACAATCAACACTGCAGTTCCAAAATTTGTACAAGCCTACAGACCTAGTAACTAGTACAGGACTCATTTGACCAAGAAAGGTGTTGCATATTTGTGAACAGGATCTGTACTAGTGCAAATATTGAATGCTACAGTAATCAACTTGTATTAGCATGCATATTCCAGTTAAACAGGTATGCACCAGTACAGATGTTGCATGTCCTAGGTTGAAGTTGCCAGCAAAGCATGTCTTGCATTTTTCCAGCAAAAGTGTGCTCTGTTAGTGTAGAACTTGCATGTTGAAGTGCTAGACATGGATACAGCATGTATCAGTAAGAGCCATAGCTTACCAATCGTGCATGTTCTCAATGAGACCTATAGTAATAACAGGTGAATTTTATATTACAGTAAGAGGTGCAACCGAAAAATGCACAAGTTGCACTACCTGTCCTGCATCGTAGGTGATATCTTTTGTATATGTGTGATTAGTCTCAACATAAAATGTGAACTAGTGCACATCTAGGGAGAAGTAACTTTACACTTTCCTGCTGCATGGAAAGAGAGCTTAAGTTTTAACAAATTAAGAATATTCTGAGTTTGTGTTTATTGTGTGTAAGTACAGTATTATAAATTCCCTCTACTGGTTCTGAATACGTATATCCTGTAATACACGAACAGGACCACCAGATAATTAGCAGAACCACAGTGAGCTGCAAAGAGAGAATAGGGAGTAACCTCCATAGGACACAGAATGGAGAATTCCTCTCAGGCAACTGAAGTGAAATTCTGGATCTATTGAAGTCAGTGGGAGTTTCACCATTGACTTCACTGGAGCAGGATTTCACCTTAGGCCCCTTACAGCAGAAAGGAAAAGCTAGCCTTTAACATGTCTTTCAGTGCAATGATACTTTGACTACACTACAAAATTGAATCATTGTTTTACAGCAATGGGGCTCCCTGAATCTGTACTGGAATGGTTTAAATCCTAGTGTCAGTCAAAACAGTTTAGTGTTTCAGAAAGTGGGAGTGAGATGCCACTTTCAGCCATAGTTCATGTTGTTAGTGTAGCCAGGGCTTCAGAGTCATGCCACACGTGATGAAATACTGCAGACCCTATTTTCATTTTTGATCAACAATATCCACACTCTATGTCCTCCCAAGCATGGAATTCTCAAACACTTCAGTAAAATAAAGACAATTAGTAATGTTCTAAATGCATGCATACTACTCGTGTGATTCATTCATTCATTGCTGGAGCCCATGTCCCCCAGTGTCACAAGCTTACAGGACGTCCTAAATGCTACAGCTCTGATTTGAAATTGAAAATACAGTCACTGGGCAAAATTCAGAGATGATGTGTAAGTTTGTAGTGGTTACACATCAATATGTAAGTATAAAGGAGTCCCTTTGCACAGAGGGCCAAAAGATAATGTAGTGGTGGATACCTACTTTAATTTGCACTCTATTAGTTGCTCTTTCTGCTAAGCGCCTCTGTTCTATCCCCATAGCATCTCAATTATGCTAACCTATGGCTCTGTTACATTCATTGATTTAGTTGGATGCCCTTATGCCCATTTAAAGACAGAGCGGGTGCAAGGATGTTTTGTGCCCTAGGCAAAACTTCCACCTTGCGCCCTCCCTGCCCCCAAGGCAGTCCTCCACCCTAAGGCGCCCCTGCCTACGGCAGCCCCCCCCCTCTGCNTCGGCCGCCCTGGTCGTCGTCGGCATTTAGGCAGATGGAGCTGGGACAGGGGGATGCGAGGAGGGCCGCCTGCAGCAAGTAAGGGGGAGGGGTGGCACACAGGGGAACTCCACGCCCAAGCTCACCTCTGCTCCGCCTCCTCCCTGAGCATGCTGTTGACACTCCACTTCTCCCGCCTCCCAGGCTTGCAGCACCAATCAGCTGTTTGGTGCCACCTCCCCATGGCAGCTCCCCCCCCCCTCTCTGCCCTGAGGTGCCCCCCTCCCCCCGCAGCTCCCCGCCCAAGCTCACCTCTGCTCCGCCTCCTCCCCGAGCATGCTGTTGACACTCCACTTCTCCCGCCTCCCAGGCTTGCAGCACCAATCAGCTGTTTGGTGCCACAAGCCTGGGAGGGAGAGAAGCAGAGCGGGGTGGCATGCTCAAGGGAGGAAGTGGAGCTGGGGCGGGGAGCGGTTCCCCTCCGTCCCGTGCCCCCCTGCCCCTCTACCACCCCCCACCAAATGCTAGCGCCCTAGGTGACCGCCTAGGTGGCCTAATGGGTTGCACCGGCCCTGCTTGCAGATGTGAAACTTGAAATACTTTTTAAAGCACCTCTGAATCTATCCCCTTGTAGTGTCTCTAGGTCAATTTGCTTAAGAAGTTAATATACTAACAACCGCGGATGTGCTCTGCTAAATCCTTCTACTTTGGGTCATAATCACAACCTTTTGGGGGAAAACTACCCTCAGAATAACTGAGCAAGGACATGCAGAGTCAGGCATGTTTTTTCCACATAGATGTGTTTCTGTATATAGTAACTTATTCCAATACACACTGCATCTGACATCAGATTTAACATGCTGTTCATTCTGAACTGGAGTTAATGCATTTTGATGGTTCATAGAAATGAGTCTATGACTAGCTAGAATGTCTAAAATTATTTTACTAAGTAGTGTATATTGTAATAAAAAATAGTCAAAAGCATATGGGTTATATAGTCCTAAAGAGCTACTTCAACTCCAGTACAAAAAAACTATGCAGCTTTTTGGTGACATTGAATGCTTTGTTTGACCAAGAGTTAGACTGAGCTATACAAAGTGGAGACAAAAGCAGAGGTATACAGAACTGCATTAACAACTCATTCCCTCCCTAATGATGACTGGGACCCCAAACTCTCTCCCTTGAAGCTGGGTTCATTACTAAGCAACTTGATAAAGCCTTGAGAGTTTGATAGCCTAGATCAATTCTAGATGGCTGCAGTTGTTCATTTAGTCACTTTAAGGAAGCCTCGGTGAAGTGACATAGCAACAAAAATCAAGAGTATGTTAGCCAAGTAGCAGCCTTAATGGGTTTCCAGGCATGACACAAGTCATTTAATTTGTTTAGTTTTAAATTTCCCATACTTTCATAGTTTTACTAAGTTACATAGTTTAACTAATATACTACAGCTTTGTAAATAAGCACCTAGATCCAATGGTGATAGGTGCTACATAAATCAATGAATTCACTTCCATTTCTAAAGTTCTTGCAACTGTAGCATCTGCATGCTCTTTACAGAGTTAGTACTCCATGGAGAGACTGTGTCCCTGACTGGGGATTATGAAGATACAAATAAATATATCCTACAAATATCCAGACTATGCAGATACTGATAGTCAGACTGAGACAATAAATTGAAGTAACGTATCTGCTTACACTGATGCCAGTATAAAGTCCATACACACATGTAAATTCTATTAATCTAAGGTACTGTATAAATTAAGTAGAACTTTGCCATGGAAGTCTGGAATAAATCTGTTCTCTCCACAATGCTGGATGCAGCAGCATCTGCCCATGTTCAGTGAAAAAGGGGCAGCACAGAAAGTGCATGTTGCTCAAATTATCTGGTACATGAGGCAGCAGCAGAAAAGCAATTGATGAAAAGCAGTCATAAAAGACAATTAATTAGATAAGATGATTTGATAGTAGAATGAATTTGGGTATTAAAGATGTCCAGAAATGGGTTGCAAAAGGTGAATTCTTCCTTCTGAATGAGTTTTTTCCTCCCCTTCCCTGGCTCCCAATTGTTTACTATATCAGGAGGTTCTTTCTTATTTGTACTCCTGAGTTTTCTTAAGGTGATGGCTACTTCATACTGGAAGTTGTAGCAAGGGATCCCTTTGACTTTTGCCTGTTGAAATTCTTTTGGAATAGAAATGTTATAGAGGGCCTTTTTATTGTTTCAGAGTGAAAGAATTGAAAAAGGCCAAGGAACTTGAAGATACACAGCAGCATCCCGTAGCAATGTGACATTGCTTTTCAGACTGTTTTCATTTTCTGTTTTTAGCAGAGACATGCAACAACAACAAAAAACCCACTGCAGTTCTGGGAATCTCAGCTGCAGGATTTTAACAGTAATGTTTTGGTCATTGCATTTGCACTTTCATGGACAACTTTTAATTTGTTCAGCAAGACATCTTGGAACTCAATCTTCTGTTGGATCAAGGGAAAAAAGACACCAGGAGGAATTTGTGAGTTTTATCATTCTCTCCAAAAGAAGCGATTAATTATCCTTTTCATATAGGGCTGTATTAAAACGTGTGGAACTGTACAAATATTATACCAAAAATATTGTTAAGAAAAGGTGGGAATGCACAAGCAACACAAGAATGCTATTCCTGCACCTGTCAATCATCTCCAAGAAACTGAAGCTTCAAGAGTCAGTGGAGGGGCTTAGATCAGTAAATCTTTATTGGGTACATGCATTCTCATTTCCTTTGCACTTCTGTCCTTTCTTTTTATTTGAATCTCTCTACAGCACACTTAATGCAACTTTTTAAATCTGCAGGTTTTTAATACATCCCCTGGAAATTTAGAGTGGGTTGGCATATGAGGCAAACGGGTAATGCATGGGAAATAAAGAGAGCAGCTTGAGCAAGTTTTTAAAAGTTCCTTTTTTGGTATTTTTTCTAGAACCTGCAAATATTTCAAGGGTCATGTACTTATTCTCATATTCAGCACTTTATTTTCTGGCCTTACTTTTAATTATTTACTTAAAACAGTTTGTAACGTATGTAGCGCTCTTTTTTTTAAACAGTAATTTTGTTGTTCTGAGCAGTCACGTACATATGTTGCCTGGACATTTATACCACCTAAAGATCAGAGTGGTGCTCCATCCTGGCCAGTAAATTTCTTATTTTGGCTATTTCATCAAAATCTGGGCAGTTTCTGTATATATAGAAGGTAGAAATGGAAAATGAGAAATAATATTTGAAAGGGAATATATTGATTAATTACTAAATATTTTATTCACAAAGGGTCAATAACTTGGCAAGATAAAATTATTATTTGTATAGTTTTGTCTGAGCGAAAAGAGTGTGGATGTATTGTTTGTACATATTGTATATATTAAAAGAGATATGTGCATGAATTCAAGAAAAAAGAAATGAAAAAAGCAAAGCATTAGTGGCTATGGTCTGTAAAATGAAACAAAAACTTTATTTCACTATAAGAAACTTTATTTTAAATGTTCATTAGAAGAACATTTTGCTAAAGCATGACTAAACTGCAAAAAATAAAAAAAGAGCTACTGTATTTAGACTTAGGAAAAAAGGCAGAGTAACTTTACTAAAAAAGGATATGTTTACATTTGATTTTGGCTACCAGGACGTTTATTTTATTTTATTTTATTTTAATTTTTTGCCAATGGTGCCAAGTAATGTGAATGCTAATATTGCTTAAGAAAATTAAGTTACTTTTGCAAAGCAGATAATCATAAGAATACAAAAACGTATCTAGCTTAACACCATACACTCACTCCAATAAAGAACACTTAGAATGAACATAAACTGAAAAAAGAAATAGTATGAAAGTAGAAAATATGTTTCACATTTTCATATCTCCTGCTGGAAGTCAGAAAATGTAATAAAAATGCACAAAAATTTAAAAAAATAAAAAGTAAAACTTAAAAAGATGCAAACTGGTCTTGTAGGGGTGTCATGGTATATTGCTATTTCCACATAGTGAGGAGCCAAAGAAATCAGATACTTTTAAAATTGAAATACTAATTAAAAATTGTCATGAAGTTTAGACAATAGGGGCCTGAGCTTAATTACATTAGTATATATCAGGAGTAAATCTCCTGAAGTCAGTGCAGTTACTCTGGATTTACACAAGTGTAGCTGAAATCAGAAATTGCTTCTGTGACTTTATGTTGCTAGTACCAGTTTAAAATTTCCAAATAGTTGGTGTAAATTTTACATGGTTAGTTTTGGAATAGTTGCTCTACTTGATCCTGGCCACCAACTAAAATGTTTCAACTCCAGGCTTTTTGTGAAGCCTAAAAATATTCACAAATGAGAAGCTTTTAAACTGGTGTCTTTAAAAGAAGGGTAAACACAAAGACTGTGGCAAAAAACTGGGGTCAGTGCTCTTGGTGCCTTTTCTATAATTGTACCTGGTTTTTAATTACTTCCTTTCACTGCCAGCATTGAATTACAATATATGCGCATATAGCTCTTTATCAGAACTCTGTACATTTGTGAACTGCTGCTTTATGACCTGATTCAATAAAAAAAAAAAAAAATTGTCTGGCTCCCACACTGTGGCAGCCTCATAATTTTCATATATTTTATTGAAATGGAACCTTACACATTAACTATTCCACACACAAATAATGGGAACGGAATTTGAAAATAAACTCCTTTGGAATGAACTGGAATGCTCTGTATTAATACTGGAAATACTCTGACATTTTGAAATATAAATGTTTGTCCCATTGACTGGCATTATGACAAATATAATTGGTCTTTTCCTAACAAGAGTAATGACCTCAGTGAAAACATTTTAACCCCTTATATTTGTACTTAAATTTTCAGTAAAATACAGAGCTATTTCAAGTTACCCTTCCAGATCCATGGGCCTGATGGTGTATCTACTGATAAAGACCCTGATACAGCAAAATATTTACACATATTCTTAATGTTAGCCATATGAGTAGTTTCATTAACTTAATGGGACTACTCACATGCTTAAAGTTAAGTATATCCTTAAGTACTTTGCTGAACAGGGTTGTAACCTTTCAGTGAATGTGACCACTAAAAATGCTCTCCCATTGAAAAAGCTTTTTTGCTTACCCCTTTCTTGACTGTGGAACTTATTTCTGATAGAAGATACGTAAGTGCAGCTTTCTTGGATAATCGGGATTCCCAAGTGCCAGGAGCAGGACCTTCTTCTGCCTCCTGAATATGGAATTGCTCCTTTGTGTAACATGTTTGACATAAGTAATACTGTGTGAAAGAAATAAAGAATATAACATGAACTCCCTATATGGTTGCACGCTTACAGCAGTTCCACACAGTAGTTGGTGCCCAACAGGGGGTCCCCAAGACTTGCATGTAAAACTAGTATAGATGTCTCTTTTTTGTAAGTTTTATTTTTGTAACTGTGCATGTAAAGCATCACTGAATCAATGGATCTGTTGAAGAACTCAGCTGCTGGAACCATGCAAAATGTTTTGAATTGCCCTTAAAATATGGAAAATGTTTTCTGAATGCTTTATATTCTTTCTGCTGTAAATTAAAAACAAAAAATTTCCCCATACTAAGTGTATTTCTTTTAACATTTTCTCTTCCATTTTAATCAAGGAGCTGAAGATTCCTCAAGTAATTATATATATCCTTGTAAAGTATGGATCTCTGTCACACACTTAGAAGACCTACTTGTAAACTCACATAGTCTCTTAACTGACTGAATTTCAAAGGCAGACATAATTTTTTAAACAAATTCTGCTTCTAGTGTGTGTACAGCTCCCCTTGGACTCAATGGGATCCATGTACTCATGTGAGAGGAGAATGTGGTCCTTAAAATCTATAGTTAACAACTATTTCAAAAGAGGGACGCTAGGAAATAGGAAACACACTTATCTAATCAAAATTATCAACGAGTGAAAAACTGGAAGTCCACTTGGACCTCTCAGCCTGGGTATTGATGATGTATATTATATAGTCACAGGCCTGACTTTTTTCTGTGGTTTTTAATGTATGCTCTTCATCAGGCTTATTTCATAGAAGGGACCAAAATAATTTCTAGACCACATCTTTTAGAAAAACATCCAATCTTGATTTTAAAATGGTCAGAGATGGAGAATCCACCACAACCCTTAGTAAATTGTTCCAGTACACCAGTACATATCAGAGCTATATTTGGATTTCAAGTAGTAAAACTGACTTAGCCTTCAGATTCAGGCTTTCATGATAACCCCAAGGTGCATTATAATTACTCAGAAATGCACTGCCTATCACAGCTTATTGTTTTAGTTTAAGATGTTCTAAATTCAGCTCAAAGACTCTCATCATAGTGTTCGGCACCTACCACATGGGAGACTCAGGTACAACTCAGTGGTTCTGGCGTCTTGCTTCCGAGTCTGGCAGCAGGAGGCAAATGCTATGTGAGGCGCCTTTTCCCTTTTTTTTTTTTTCCTTATTCCAGGGGAAAAGAAATGTTCTTATGACAGTTAAACCAGACTTTACAGCAGAAAGGTAACCAGTTTCTCTGACTCTGGGCTCCCCTCTTGTTCACATCACAAATGACAATTTTTAGCAAGATGGATGCAATTCACAGAAGCTTAGAAAATCCAACTGTATTTAAATTTGTGGGGCAAATTCCTCCCCTCTCTAGCACAGTGGTGGGCAATGTGCAGTCCACATGGGTAATGCGGCCACTGGGAGCTGCAGGCGGCAATGTAAACACTGTCTGGTGGCCCGCCAGTGGATTACCCTGACGGGCCGTATGCGGGCCATAGCTTGCCCACCACTGCACTAGCTCCTCTAAAGCTAATAAAATTCAGCAGAGCCTTATGCTGAGATTAGAATCTATCATAATTTATTTTAAATACTTCATGAAATGCCTGGAATAAATCATCATACAAATACATTTGTGAATTATTTGAGCAAACATGTAAGATGATAGAATACCAGTAAAAAAAGATGTCGTCTAATTTTTTGGAAAATAACTCAAAATTGAGCAAATAAATTATTCAATTTATATTATGATAAATTCCACTAGAGATGAATTTGGCCATTTTTCCCAAGTATCAGAGTCATACTGAGAAGTGCAATTCTGTGTGCACTTACAAAATGCTGACCAGGGGAATAGTGAGTTTTCCATTAAACAACAATGCTCCTTCAGAAAAAAACAATGAAATATTATATCCAGGAAGATTATAAATGCACAATTTTTATAACTGAATAAAATAAAACAGAACACAAGAAAGTAGGAAGAAATATTTGGCCAGCACCTATCCCAATGGGGCCCCAATCCTGATCAAGACCTCCAGACACAACTGTAACACAAATATATAATAAAATACATTTCATCTAGCTATTTTCAACTTTCTGAGAGCACAATACTTTCTGTACTTCTTAAATAAGGTACTCTCTGTAAAGGCAGAGACTAAGTCCCAAGTTTCCAACAGAATCCATGAGGCAGTGTCTAATAAATTCCAAAACTCTACACAGAGGGACAGAATAAAAAGTAATTTTAAAAGTTCCATGAGGCCTTTAGAAACAAAATCCAAAAAGTCTGAATACTGCATACAGATGTGGTCTCCTCTCAAAAAAGATATACTGGCATTTGAAAAGGTTCAGAGAAGGGCAACTAAAATGATTAGGGGTTTGGAGAGGGTCCCATATGAGGAGAGATTAAAGAGGCCAGGACTCTTCAGCTTGGAAAAGAGGAGACTAAGGGGGGATATGACAGAGGTATATAAAATCATGAAGTGAATAAGGAAAAGTTATTTACTTGTTCCCATAATATATGAACTAGGGGCCACCAAATGAAATTAATGGGCAGCAGGTTTAAAACAAAAGGAAGTTCTTCACACAGCACACAGTCAACTGTGGAACTCCTTGCCTGAGGAGGTTGTGAAGGCTAGGACTATAACAGGGTTTAGAAGAGAACTGGATAAATTCATGGAGGTTAAGTCGATTAATGGCTATTAGCCAGAATGGTAAGGAATGGTGTTCCTAGCCTCTGTTTGTCAGAGGGTGGTGATGGATGAATTAGGAGAGAGATCACTTGATCATTGCCTGTTAGGTTCATTCCCTCTGGGGCACCTAGCATTGGCCACTGTCAATAGACAGGATACTGGGCTGGATGGACCTTTGGTCTGACCTAGTATGGCCATTCTTATGTTCTTAAGTCACACTTAATGCAGAATTAATTTCTGGTTAATGCATTTAACAGGCATATAAATGGCTTTGAACCAGAGCTGGATACTGATGTAATATAGCAAATAATTCTTCCTGTCTTTATAAAGCTATTAGAGCACACACACAAAAAAATCTGTTGTGTAAAAGTGTGTGTCATTAATCTCATGATTAACCCATTCAACATATGATAGTAATCAGAGTAAGAACAGTTCCAGGTCAGAGTGTGGCATTTGGATTCTACATTTACCCTAAATTTGCCAACCACCATAGGGGGAATGCAGGGTCCAGTCGTGTGTCCATTATAGTAAAGAAAGCTTTGCCATTAACATCACCAGAAACAGGAGCAGGCCCTTAATGATGCAGTGAATGAGACTTAGGCACCTTTGAACATTTTACCCCATTACAATCCATATCCAGCACAAGAAAAATGTAGAGGTCAATAATAAAAGCTACAATTAGTTTGTCCCAGAAAGTGAATGAGTTAAAGTCCCAACCTCATCCCTCACTTCCTGAGCTGACAGTCTGGGTTCACTCTGGGGAATTGCACAGTCAAGCTCATGAGTGGTAGCTGGACTCCCTTAGTCAGCACCGACCAATTTTTTGAGGCAGTGGCCTGAAGTTGAGGGATGCCACATGCCCTTCAGCTAGAATCAGAATTTGATTTTATGTTACTATTTGCATATTGTGGTAAGCTCCAAAACACTTTAGAAAGTCAATGACAATACAGGAGTGTATCAGCAACTTGCCTGGCTATGCTCCAGATTTTGTGTCACGTCACTTGTCTGTCCCTTAGCCTCTTCAGCTATAAAACAAGGGTGATAATACTGTGCAATGGGGTGTTGAAGCTTACTCAATTAGGTATAAAGCACTTTTGGATCCCCAGCTAGAACGTAGACAGGAAACAAAAAAATCTTTGCTTACTCATGCTGTGCACTAGCCTTCTCTATGAAACTGTTCTCTTACTGATGTTGCCCCATCCTTCCTCCTCTACCATTCTCTTATTAACATCTCCTTGTGTCGTGTTAAAAATTAGTCTGTAAGCTCCTTGAGGCAGGAATCATATCTTTTGACTGAATTAGGAGGCACCTAGTACACTAGTAGGTGCTGTCAAAATAAATAATGGTGATTGTGCTCAGCCAATCTCTCAGTCTCATATAACACCTAGAATATTAGCTTTCTTGAGTGAAGAATTAGGGGACAGTATCCCAGAATTATCCCTTACTCTTTCTTAAAAAATGACTGAACAAACCAGCTCAAATAGACAACAAAAAAACACCCACCTTGTTTTACTGTCTGCTTTAAATAACCTTGTAATGAAAAGCTTACAGTGAAGTCAAAAGCTTGATAGAATGCAAAAAAAAAAAACTGATAAAAGAGCATGGAAAATCCTGAAGTTATATCTTTCAGGGATCACAGAATCATAGAAATGTAGGATTGGAAAGGACCTCAAGAAGTCATCAAGTCCACTCCCCTATGTTGTGGCAGGACCAAGTTAATCTAGACCATCCCTGACAGGTGTTTCCGGAGCTTAACTTTTCTAATAGTCAGAAAGTTTTTCCTAACATCTAATTTAACTCTCCTTTGCTGCAAACTAAGCCCATTACTTTTTGTCCTACCTTCAGTGGAGCTGGAGATTGATTACTGTCCTCTTTATAGCATGCCCTAACATACTAGAAGCCTATTACCAGGTTTTCCCCGTCAATCTTCTTTTCTCAAGAATAAACCTGCCCAGTTGTTTTTTTAATCCTTTTCTAATAAGGGAGGTTTTCTAAACCTTTTATCATTTTTGTTGCTGTCCTCTGGATGCTTTCCAGTTTTGTCCACATCTTTCCTAAACTATAGTGCCCAGAACTGGACACAGCAGTGCCAAGCAGGAAAATTACCTCCTATATCTTACATACAACATTCCTGTTAATATACCCCAGAATCATATTAGCCTTTTGGCAGCTGGATATTGACAACATACTCAGTTTGTGGTCCACTATAACCCCCAGCAGTACTACCAGCTAGACAGTTATTCCCCATTTTGTAGTTGTGCATATAGGATAGGATGTGCTCTTAGAATCTAAAAGTCTTCTTTTGACTGCAATGAGGATTGAAGTCCTGTCAGCACCCTTTTTGTAAGGTGAGTGATTACTGAATTACATGAACTGGGATGAATCTTAGTCCAGTAGGGTAGCCTAGCATTTATAGGCACATCCGATCAGTTGGAATGACTAAATAAACAGATACAGTAGATCAAGAGAAGAGTTAGCTCTGAATTAGACAGTTGGCAAAGAATAATTCATATGATGAATTAACACAGTGGGAGAGCTTCAGCCAGTATCCTGGAATGAAGACAGATGCCTACCTACAGCACAAGTATCATGAACAATCTCTTCATTTGCTGTTTTGAGAAGATTCAAGCCAGGAGAAAACTTTGCTGTTGTGACTTGTCGGTAAATTAACAGTTGTTGCTAGTGCTTTCTTTAGAGGCATGTCCACCAACAGCTACCGTACTCGGAGAGGATGGGGTCTGGGCCTGACTGCTGGAAATAAAAGAGGTAAGAGAATGGTTTAGGCATCAGCATGATGTAAGGTTCAGCTGCATAGCTGTGCAAAGGCCAATGTCACTGTAGCATAACTCTGTCCCCCCTCTATGCCCATGAGGCCTCACCCCATCTGTTGGCACTTCCTAGTAGCCACTCCTCAGAAATGACCTGGAGCAGCTGGATGGAAGATGTCAAGCCTGGCCTCCAGTAGGACGTATGGCGGGATTCAGGTTGCCCTGCTATGGCTCTCAGTCCCCCTTCCCCACCATCCAGAATAACTTTTATAGCCCTAGGCAAAAGCCATTTATGGATTATGGAGCCTGCCCGATAGGCCAAGCATCCACAGAATGCTTAGAGGAGGCAATAGGTGCAACATGGCACTTTGGAGCTAATGCAGTATGGATTTATTTTCAGAGCGCCAGAGAGTGACAGGTTTCTCACAGGAACATGCAGAAATTCACCCTGCCACAAAAATACACAGCAAAGAGTCCTGTGGCACCTCATAGACTAACAGACATATTGGAGTATGAGCTTTCGTGGGTGACTACCCGCTTCATTATCCGACGAAGTGGGTATTCACCCATGAAAGCTCATTCTCCTAAACGTCTGTTAAGTCTATAAGGTGCCACAGGATTCTCCACTGCTTCTACAGATCCAGACTAACACGGCTACCCCTCTGATAAAAAATACCAGTCACCTGCCCTGGAAACCTGCCTCACCCTGTCCCTAATGAGGTACAGGTATCTGCCCCCACCCCAGGAACACACAGGAACCTGCCCCCCACTCCAGGGACACACAGGAATCTCCCCCCCAACCTGTCCCCGCTCCAGGGACACCCAGAAACTCCCCCCCCAACCTGTCTCTCCCCCCTCCAGGAACACACAGGAACCTGCCCCCCACTCCAGGGACACACAGGAACCTCCTCCTCCTCGCCCCAACCTTCCCCCAGGGACACCCCAGAATCCCCCCCAACAGCTCTCTCCACCCCTCCAGGAACACAGAGCAACTCTCTCCCCCGCCAGGATGCACAGAAACCCTGCCCCAAGCCCCCGCCCCAACACACTCACCCACAGCAAGATAGGTCGCGCCAGCGAAACCACGCGCCGTATTACGGCGGGAAGGCGGTGGCGGGGCCTGGCCTATTCCCGCCGCCCTGGCCAGATCTACATCCGGAAGCCGACTGGCGCGAGTGGCGTGGTTTCGGTTTGGGGCTAGTTGCAAGCGCTCGATCTGCGTGCCGGGCCGGTTCCACAGTCCCACCTCGAGCCTCGCGCCCTGACCGCCCGGCCATGTGAGTGGCGGTTCGCCGGAGCGGCTTCCTGCCAGCGCTCGCGCCGGCCTGGCCTGCGGGGGCCTGCGTGCGCCGGGCGGGGCGGGGGACGCCGCTGGTGTCCCCGTGACAGGCCAGGCCTGGGCGTGTCCCTGGCCGCTGCTCAGTGCACGGGCCGGGCCCAACGGTATCCCGCGGCACTGCCCGCGCTGCTGCGGGCCGGGCGCGCCTCTCTGCGCCGCGACTGGAGCCCGGGTGGATCCCGGCTGGCTCTGGTGGGCGCAGGTCGCTGCTGTGGCGCAGGCGGTGTGTGCACGGGGCCCGCTGCTGTGGGGACGTGGTGGTACAGCTGGGGTCGGATCTGCTCACCAGCGTGTCACACAGAGTCCTGCCATCGCGGCCGCTCTCTGCTCCCTAACCGGGCAGCTGCTGTCGTTCCCTTGTGTTCCGAGCTGCGCAGGAAGCCTCGTACAGCATGAACTTCATTTACCTCGAAGGGGTGTACGAGGTCACAGAAGACTCGTGCTTTCTTGCTGTATGCCTCTTAAGGGTGGTGACAGATGTGACTTCTGTACGGGCTGCCTTTACACAGCAGGAAAGTGTGAAATGCGAATGGCATTAGATCGTTTAACTTTCTGTGGGCAGTGTGGTTGGGGATTTTTTTTCCTGTCAAATGACAAGACCTTTTTTTAAAAGGTTTAGCACCAGTGAAAGGAATCTGGGAATTTATATACTCCTGTTTGTTCACAAAATTGGTAAATCATGCATTGTGACTCTTACAGACAGCTTGATGCTGTTAAATGACTTCTGTGCTAGCCAGTTCATATTAGATTGACAAAAATTAAGCAAAATGTTCTTTTATTTCTACGTTAGAGCTTACCATCCCTGCACACTATGTTGTTCTGCTTAGACTCCAATGTTTTAAAAATGAACATAGGCACTCTTCTGAGCCATTTGCTAGCGATTCACAAAGCTTTTTAAAATATACTGGCAAAAAAAAGCCTTTTGTTTCTTTGGCCTCATCAGTTGGCAGGGAGGGGGAGCTATTGTGGGATTGTTTATTTCCTTTTGGTTTTGTACTGTTTTATTTTACAAACTAAAGGAACCTGGTAATTTGGTGCTCTTTTTAAAAGACGGCATATATTGTGATGGAGTATTCAATCTATAAGTTGGCCACCAGAGGGTGTTTTATAGTGACAATAGTTCTTTGAGCAGTGAAAAAAGTATTAAAAGCATCTTAAAATGAGAGCGAATCAGGGGATAGTTAAAAGATTTCTCCTAAAATAGATGCTACAACAAACATGATCTTGGTCCAGAAGGGACCATTCTGATCATCTATCTGACTTCCTGCATCGGACTATCCAAAGAACTGTATCAAGTCCATAATTTCTGTTGGAGCTATAGCATAAGAATGATCGCACTGGGTCAGACCTATGGTCCATTTAACCCAATATCCTGTCTTTTGACAGTGGCCAGTGTCAGATGCTACGGGAATGAACAGAACAGGGCAATGGCAAGTGCTCCATTCCCAGCTTCTAGAGGTTGGAGGTTTAAGGACACCTGGGAGCATAGGGTTCTGTCCCTGACCATATTGGCTAATACCCATTGATGGACCTATCCTCCCGAACTTACCTGATCCTTTTTGGAACCCAGTTAGACTTTTGGCCTTCAAAATATCCCCTGGCAATGAGTACTACAGGTGGAGTGTGCACTGTGTGAAAAAGTATTTTCTCATGTTTAAAACCCGCTGAGTATTAATTGGATTGTGTGACCCCTGGTTCTTGTGTTTTATGAAGGGATAAATAACACATCCTTATTCACTTTCTCCATATATCATTTTATAGACCTGTCATATCTCCCATAGAATCATAGAACTGGACAGGACCTCGAGAGGTCATCTAGTCTCATAGACTTTAATGTCAAAAGGGACCATTATGATCATCTCATCTGACCTCTTGCACAATGCAGGCCACAGAATATCACCCACCCACTCCTGTAACAAACCCCTAACTATATCTGAGTTATTGAAGTCGTCAAATTGTGGTTTGAAGACCTCCAAGCTGCAGTGAATCCTCCAGCAAGTGACCCATGACCCATACCCCATGCTGCAGAGGAAGGTGAAAAACCTCCAGGGCCTCTGCCAATCTGCCATGGAGGAAAATTTCTTTCCAACCCCAAATATGGCGATCAGTTAAACCCTGAGCATGTGGGCAAAACTCATCAGCCAGCAGTCCAGTCCCCTTCACTCATGGCAGGATTAAGTATTATCTAGACCATTCCTGACAGGTATTTGTCTAACCTGCTCTTAAAAATCTCCAATAATGGAGATTCCGTAACCTCCCTAGGCAATTTATTCCAATGCTTAACCACCCTGACAGGAACTTTTCCTAATGTCCAACCTAAACCTCCCTTGCTGCAATTTGAACCCATTGCTTCTTGTCCTATCCTCAGAGGTTAAGAGGAGCAGTTTTTCTTCCTCCTTGTAACAACCTTGTATTTACTTGAAAATTCTTATGTCCTCTCTGTCGTCTTTTTTCCAGACTAAACAAACGCAATTTTTTTCAACCTTTCTTCACAGGTCATGTTTTGTAAACCTTTAATCATTTTTTTTTTTTTTTTTGCTGTTCTCTAGAGTCCAATTTGTCAACATCCTTCCTGAAATGTAGTGCCCAGAACTTGACTCAATACTCCAGTTGAGGCCTAATCAGCGTGGAGTGGAGTAGAAGAATTAATTTTCGTGTCTTGCTTACAACACCTCTGTTAAAACATCCCAGAATATTTACTTTTTTTTTTTTTTTTGCAATTGGGTTACACTGTTGACTCATTGAGCTTGTGGTCCACTATGACTGCCAGATTTCTTTCCATGGTATTCCTTCCTAGGCAGTCATTTCCCATTTTGTATGTGTGCAAACTGATTGTTCCTTCCTAAGTGGAGTACTTTGCATCTGTCCTTATTGAATTTCGTCCTATTTACTTGAGACCATTTCTCCATTTTGTCCAGATCATTTTGAATTTTAATCCTATCCTCTAAAGCACTTGCAACCTCTCCCAGCTTGGTATCGTCCGCAAATTTTATCTAAATCATTGATGAAGATATTGAACAGAACCAGACACAGAACTGATCCCTGTGAGACTCCACTCGTTATGTCCTTCCAGCATGACTGTGAACCACTGATAACTACTCCCTGGGAATAGTTTTCCAACCAGTTTTGCACCCATCTTATAGTTGCTTCATCTAGGTTGTATTTCCCTAGTTTGTTTATGAAAAGGTCACCTGAGACAATATCAAAACTTTACTAAAGTCAAAATTTATCACTTTTACTGCTCCTCCCATCCCCAAGGCTTGTTACCCTGTCAAGGAAAGCTATCAGGTTGGTTTGAGATGATTTGTTTTTGACAAATCTATGCTGACTGTTACTTATCACCTTATCTTCTAGATGTTTACAAATTGATTGCTTCATTATTTGCTCCATTATCTTTCTGGGTTCAGAAGTTAAACTGACTGGTCTGTAATTCCCTGGGTTGTCCTTGTTTCCCTTTTTATAGATTGGCACTATATTTGCCCTTTTCCAATCATCTGGAAACTCTCCCATCTTCCATGACTCTTCAAAGATAATCACTAATGGCTCAGATATCTCCTCAGTCAGCCCCTTGAGTATTCAAGGATGCATTTCATCAGGCCCTGGTGACTTCAAGACATCCAATTTGTCCAAGTAACTTGTTCTTTCGCTATTTTAGCCTCTTCTGATCCTACCTCATTCTTACTGACATTCACTACGTTAGATGTCAAATCACTACCAACCTTCTTGGTGAAAACTGAAACAAAGAAGTCATTAAGTACCTCTGCCATTTCCACATTTTCTGTTATTCCCTTCCCCCCCACCCCCCGCATTGAGTAACGGGCCTACCTTGTCCTTGGTCTTCCTCTTCCTTCTAATGTATTTGTAGAATGTTTTCTTCTTTCCTTTTATGTCTTTAGGTAGTTTGATTTCATTTTGTGCCTTGGCCTTTCTAATTTTGTCCCTACCTACTTGTATTATTTGTTTATATTCATCCTTTGTAATTTGACGTGATTAAAAAGATAGGAAACAAAGGGTAGGTAAATGGTCAGTTTTCAGAATGGAGAGAGGTAAATAGTGGTGTCCACCAGGGGTCTGTTCTGGGACCAGTCCTAGGCCTTGGCTACACTGGCACTTTACAGCGCTGCAACTTTCTCTCTCAGGGGTGTGAAAAAAACAACCCCCTGACGACTGCAAGATACAGCGCTGTAAATCACCAGTGTAAACAGTGCTGCAGCGCTGGGAGTGCGGCTCCCAGCACTGCAAGCTAATCCCCATGAGGAGGTGGAGTACGTGCAGCACTGAGAGAGCTCGCGCGACCACACTCACACTTCAAAGCGCTGCCGCGGCAGCATTCCCACGGCAGCGCTTTGAAGTGTGAGTGTAGCCATACCCCTAGTCAACATATTCATAAATGACCTGGAAAAAGGGGTAAACAGTGAGGTGGCAAAATTTGCAGATGGTACAAAATTACTAAAGATAGTTGAGAACCAGGCAGACTGTGTGAAGAGCTACAAAAGGATCTCTCAAAACTGGGTGACTGGGCAACAAAATGGCAAATGAAATTTCATGTTGATAAATGCAAAGAAATGCACGTTGGAAAGCATAATCCCAACTATATATATAAAATGATGGGGTCAAAATTAGCTGTTACCACTCAAGACAGAGATCTTGGAGTGTTTGTGGATAGTTCTCTGAAAACATCCACTTCGTGTGCAGTGACAGTAAAAAAAAAAACAAAAAAAAAACACGAAACAGCAATGCTGGACTAATTAAGAGGGGCTAAATATAATCAGAAAATGTTGGCTCATGTAATCCATGTACTGCCACATATTGGAATTCTGTGTGCAGATGTAGTTTCCCATCTCAAAAAAAAGATATATGGATTTTAAATGGCAAAGTCAGAAATAAGGACAAAAAAGGGCACCCGCATGCCACACAATATCCAATATTTTTAGGCGACTTGGGAAAAGCTTCTGCTCTCGTCCACTCATGCCCCTTCTCTACCTACGCCTAACATTGATGACATCTTCATATCTGGACCCATGGAAGAGAACTCTGGAAAAATTCCAACACGATTTCAACAGCTTCCCACCCCACCTCACCTAGCCTGACCAATCTGGACGCGGGAGGTCTACTCTTAGACACCGCGCTGCAATAAGTGATGTACTCCACCACCCTTACTGAAACTTCCGACCGCATGCCTACCTTCATGCCTCAGCTTCATCCCGAGGCAATCACACAATCCCATGGGTGTGACTGGGCGTCATATGACAACGCATCGCTTACTCTCGACCAGAAACAACACCTACAAATCTCCACCAGCCTTCTCAAAACTACCATACCTGCACGAGGAAATAAGGAAACGATCACAGAGCCAGCGACGATACCAGAAGCCTCTACTGCGACAACCAAGAGAAGAACCAACAGGACTCCACTGGCCGTCACATACAGTCCAGCTAAATCCGCCTCCAACGTATTCATCAGGCAATCTGACAACCATCGTGACAATGATCCATGCACTTTCAAGCAACTAGGGTGCAGGTCAGTCCCGCCCCACAGACACCATGCCTACCTGAAACATATTCTCTCCAGTAATGCACTCCGCCACCAGTAGTAACTAGCTCAGGAACCATCCGATGCAACAACCTCGATGCACACTCTTCCCCTAGAATTTATACACCAGACACCATCACAGGACCTAACCATTATCATCACACCATCAACCGGTTTTCATTCACCTGCACATCACCAAGTATAAGTACCCATGCACTATTGCCAGCAAATGCCCTCTCCTAGGTTACATCGGTCAAACTGCGACGTCTCTAGCAAGAAAAGATTAAATGACACAAATCAGATTTAGAATGGCAGTATACAAAACCTTGGAGAACATTCAACTCCCCTGGCCACACATTAGCCAGATCTTAGGTGCCATCCTGCAGCAAAAAACTTCAGGACCAGACTTGCAAAGAGAACTGCTGAGCTCCGTTCTATCTACAATTTTGACACCATTCGCTCAGGATTAAACAAAGACTGTGAATGCTGCCAACTAACACAAACCATTTCCTCTCGATGGTTTTCGCACCTCAACTTGCTGAACGGGCCTTATCCTCCATATGAACTAACCCTGCGTTATCTCTAGCTTGCTTGCATATATATACCTGCCCCTGGAAATTTCCACTACCTGCATCTGACGAAGTGGGTATTCACCCACGAAAGCTCATGCTCCAAAACGTCTGTTAGTCTATAAGGTGCCACAGGATTCTTTGCTGCTTTTACAAAAATTATTAGAGGTATGGAATGGCTTCTGTATGAGGAGAGTTTAATAAGACTGGGACTTCTCATCTTGGAAAAGAGACTGCTAAGGGGAGATACGATTGAGGTCTAAAATCATGACTGGTGTAGAGAAAGTAGATAAGGAAGTGTTGTTTACTACTTAAAACACAAGAATTAGGGGATACCAAATGAAACTAATAGGCAGAGATTTAAAACAAATAAAAGGAAGTATTTCTTTACACAATGCATAGTCAACCTGTGGAACTCCTTGCCAGAGGAAGTTGTGACGGCCAAGACCATAAAAGGGTTCAAAAAAGTATTAGATAAATTCATGGAGGATAGGTCCGCCAATGGCTATTAGCCATGATGGGCAGGAATGGTGTCCTTAGCCTCTGTTTGCCAGAGGCTAGGACACCATTCCTGCCCATCCTGGGGCACCTGGCACTGCCTACTGTCAGAAGACAGGATATTGGGCTAGATGGACTTTTGGTCTGACCTAGTAAGGCCGTTCTTATGTATGATCTAGTTTCCACTTTTTGTAGGACTCTTGATTTTTACATTATTGAAGATCTCCTGGTTAAGCCAGGGTGGTCTCTTGCCATACTTCCTGTCTTTCCTATGTAACGGGATAGCTTGCTTTTGTGCCCTTAATAATGTCTCTTTGAAAAACTGCCAACTGTCTTCTCTCTTTCCCCTTAGACTTGCTTCCTCTGGGATCTTAACTACCGAGTCCGAGTTTGCTAAAGCCTGCCTTCTTGAAATCCACTGTATTTATTTATGCTGTTCTCCCTCCATGATTCTAAGGCAGAAGTGGGCAAACTGCGGCCCGCAGGACCCTCCTGCCAGGCCCTTGAGCTCTTGGCCTGGGAGGCTGCCCCAGGCCCTTCCCCTTCTGTTCCCCCTCCCCCACAAACTGACTGCGAGATCCTGGGGCAGCATGGCTGCAGAGCCTGGCCTGCCCCGGTGCTCTGAGCTGCGTGGTGGCATGGCTGACTCTGGCCAGGCGGCATGGCTGTAGCACCGCCAGCCATTGGTGCTCCAGGCAGTGTGGTAAGGGGGCAGGGAGCAGAGGGGGCTGTCTAGAGGGCAGGGAAGTTCAGAGGGGCAGTCAGGAATGAGAGAAGGGGTTGGATGGGACGGCGGTGGGCAATCGGGGAGGTAAGGGGACAGGGAGTGAGGGGGGTAGATGGGACAGAGGGCCCGGGGGGCCCATCAGGGAGCAGGGGGGTTGGATGAGGCAGGAGTCCCGGGAGGAGGGCGGGTGTCAGGGGGCGAGAAGCAGGGAGGGGGTGGCGGTGGGCCATGCCCTGGTTATTTGGGGAGGCACAGCCTCGGCTAACCAGCCCTCCATACAGTTTCTGAAACCTGATGCGGCCCTCAGGCCAGAAAGTTTGCCTGCCCCTGTTCTAAAAAATGGTAGAACTCTATAATTTCATGATCGCTTTCAGTCATTTTTTCCAAGCTGACTAGTCCCAGTCTTTTTTTTTTTTTTTTTTTTTTTTCCTCATATGAAAGCTGTTACATACCTCCTGATCATTTTTGTTGCCCTTCTCTGTACATTTTCCAATTCTAATATATCTTTTTTTGAGATGGGGTGACAGTAACTGCATGCAGTATTCAAGATGTGGGCATACCGTGGATTTACATAGCAGCATTATGATATTTTTTTCTTACTCTCTATCCCTTTCCTAATGCTTACTAACATGGTTAGCTTTTTTTGACTGCACATTAAGCAGATGTTTTCAGAGAACTGTCAATGATGACTCCAAGATCTTTCTTGAGTAGTAAGAGCTAACTTAGACCTCATCATTTTGTATGTATAATTGAAATTGTTTTCCAGTGTACGTTTATCAACATTGAATGTCATCTGCCATTTTCTTGCCCATTTATCCAGTTTAGTGAGATCCCGTTGTAACTCTTCAGTCAGCTTTGAGTCGTCTGCAAACTTTGCCATCTCACTGTTCACCCGTTTTCCATATAATTTATTAATATGTTGAAGAGCTCTGATCCCAGTACAGATCCTTGAAGGACTGTGCTATTTACCACTTTCTATTGTGAAAACTGACCATTTATTCCTACCCTACAGCTGAGGCCCAGTTGGTGTCCTGTCCGGTGTCCTATTGAGAATTGTGTTCATAATCAATATTGAAAGGTGGTACAGCAAGCAAACAATAAAAGGCCAAAATACAGGATATATTGTAGATCAGGGTTCTCAGCCTTTTTCTTTCTGAGGCCCACCCAACATGTTGTTAAAACACCATGGCTCATGTGTGCCACAGCAACTATTTTCCGTATATAAAAACCAGGAACAATGTCAGGGACAATTGCCTGAGTCCCCATGCCACAGTGCGCTCCCACCAAGCGAAGTTGCTTTGACTTCAGCCCCATGCAGTGGTGCTTTGGCTTTCTGTCCTGGGCCTCAAAGTCTAATGCTGGCCATGGTTGGCAGACCCCCTGAAACCTGCTTGTGGTCCCCTCCAAGGGCCCCGGACCCCTGCTTGAGAACCACTGTTGTAGATGTCTTATGTGTACAAACTGTAAATGTGCCTGTTCTTCTTCCTCCATTGGGGGTACACAGGACAGGTCAGACTCCTGAAAGGGGTACAGTAGTCTGGAAAGGTTGAGTCCCACTGCTCTACAGGGCTTCTTTCACCTTCTTCTGAAACATCTGGTATTGGCCACTCCCTCTCTATTTTGTGGGGAACTTTTAGGAGAACAAGCCGTGTGTGTGTGTTGCATGCTTCCAGTAATTGACACAATCTTTTTCTGAGTTCAGTAGCTTCCAAAAAGAATTTAAATTCCCAAATTCAACAAGGGGGAAAAAGTGCACACAAGCTCACGTGCTTTTTTTATTGGAAAGAAGATGGGGGCGGAATCCCTAAACCCATGTTCTTAGCCAATCAAGAGCAACTGTACACCATGCCCTGAACTGTAGTGCTGCTCTTCTCTCTCCCACCTGCTTCTCTGCTCTCCATTGTCATTGCAGCCATTCATTGGTGGCAAGTTTGGAACACTATCTGAATTTTATGGCTAAAGCTTGCTGCTGAAGCTTCACTCCTCCACTGCAAAAGAAATCTAACTTTCTTTCTTCTGATGTATTTTAGCTCCTTGGGAATGTCCTGCCTTTTTTTTATGACAATTGGTGTTTACATTTATTTTCACTGGTTTGTGTACCCTTTGTTTGCAAATTACCAAGCATACTTCTAGGTGGTATATAAATATAATTAACAATATGATGATATAGTGTAACTGTCTCTACACTTCAGGTCAACAAGTGGCCCTGGAAGCTCAAGTAATGCCTCTGGCAGTAATCGTCGCCTTCAGCAGACACAACACCAAGTAGATGAGGTATTGCTCTTGTATAGAGCAGCTTTACCATTCCTTTGACCTTGGGAAACCTGACAGAGGGAAGACATATGGAAGTGTTGTGTGGGCAAAGTTTAAAGTTGTCTGCTTCAGTGTATGAACCAAAAGCTAGAATGTCTTCATTTGTCCCTCTTGTGATCTGAACTATCATCTTGAGAATCATTGCAGGAAACCTGTGATACTTTACAGGTGTTGACCTGCTCATGCAAAGATGAATATTTTGTGAGCCAATGTGTTAGCTACACAACTTCAGTTGGTTTCTGACAGAGAATGAGCTTTGCTATTTGGAAAAACACGGTTGCCACGGGTTTCTAGTTGTATATCAAAACTATGGCAAAACTTCTTGTGTGAGCCAAAAAACATCCCTGTCTGAGAGGCTTATTTCTTTCTGTCTGGATAGGGTAGCACATAATTTCCCTTTCAGAAGTCATAGGTGCATTGTACAGCAACTCCTCGCTTAACGTTATAGTTATGTTCCTGAAAAATGCTACTTAAGTGAATCCAATTTCCCCATAAGAATTAATGTAAATGGGGGAGGGGTTTAAGTTTTTTTCTGATATAAAATATAGTCTTCCGGGGAAATTTTTTTGATAATTTTATATATATAACACATCCACACAGTATACGTTTTAAGGTAATACTGTACACAGTGATGATTGTGAAGCTGGGTTGAGGTGGTCTAGTCAGAGGGTGGGATATTTCCCAGGGAATGCCTTACTGCTAAATGATGAACTAGCGCTCGGATGAACCCTCAAAGGTTAACATGTAGTTAACGTAGCCTCACACACTACAAGGCAGCACGAATGGAGGGAGGAGACACAGTGTGGTGTCGTGTGAGAGAGAGAAGCATTGCCCCTTTAAGTACACTGACCCCACTCTAAGTACACTGCCTTTTTAAGTAGATCAGCAAGTTGAGACAGCAGTTGCTGCCAACAAGCTCCCTCTGTCCTGAGCCCTGTCGTGTCCCATCCCCACTTCTCTGTGGAGATAGGGTACAAGAGTGTGAGGAAGGGGGCACCATGACATTAGCATGCCTCTTCTCTTCTCTTCCCCCCCCTTTACCTCCCCCACCGCACAGCAGGCAGGAGGTTCCCCGGGGCAGCTCCAAGGCAGAGGGCAGGAATAGCACATGGCAGTGCGGGAAGGGACAGCTTCCGCACAGGGAACTTAAGGGGACTGCCGGTCCCCCCTGGTTCCAAGCCCCCACCAGGTAGTTCCAACAGGCTGCTCTTTCTGCAAGCAGTGGACAAAGCAGGTGGCTACCAAACAATGTTATAAGGGAGCATTGCACAACTTTAAACGAGCATGTTCTCTGATTGATCAGCAATGTAACAACGTTAAGCAGGACAACCTTCAGTGAGGAGTTACTGTGTTGTTCAAATGCCACTTGTGGCTTCTATAACTAAGTTTTTCTTACACAGTTCTGACCCTTCTCTAACATGCTAGATTATTAGTGGAATGCTTTTTTTTCAATAGGAATAAGTTTGTAAGCAAAGTTTCTGATATTGAAACCCCAAGGCTGGCACTGGGAATCTCCAACTCAATTATTACTTTGGCCTGGTCTACACTGTGGGGTGGGGGAGGGGAGGGTCGATTTAAGTTACACAACTTCAGCTATGTGAATAATGTAGCTGAAGTTGACATACTTAGATCAGCTTACCTTGGTGTCTTCTCTACAGTGAGTCGACTGGTGCCGCTCACCCGTCGACTCTGCCTGCGCCTCTCGTCGAGCTGATGTATAGGAATGGACAGGAGAGCGCTCAGGGATCGATTTTATCACGTCTAGACTAGAAGCGATAAATTGATCCCCCCGGCTCGATCGCTGCCCACCAGTCTGGCCAGTAATGAATACATACCCTAAGTTCCACAAGTCTTCTAACTAATATAAGAACCTAAGTTCAGTATAGTCTACTCTTAATCAAAAAGGCAATATCTTCTGCTTTATTTAAACACAAACTCTTGAATGATGTTCATGTTATAAAAGATGTTTGTCAGGATCTGCTGAATGCTTAAAGTGTTCAAGGGGATGAACATCTAATGAATGAATAACTTACTGTGACTATTAAATCACTGTAGGTGGTTGACATCATGAGGGTGAATGTAGACAAGGTGTTGGAACGAGATCAGAAGCTGTCGGAGTTGGATGACCGTGCTGACGCACTGCAGGCAGGAGCTTCCCAATTTGAGACCAGTGCTGCCAAGCTGAAAAGAAAGTATTGGTGGAAGAATTGTAAGGTAACCATGACTCGAGTATTTCCAATACAAATTAATGTTACGAAGAGCTATAAGTAGCTGAATACTACATAAAGGGGAAGAAATCCAGGTGAATGTAACCATGAAAACATATGGCCAGTTTCTGCAGCCTTTACTCATGGTGAATAGTATTTAAGATTAGAATATCTAGTCCTTAACGAGCATCTGGCTTAGTGAAGTAGATGAACTGCCCAAAAGTTAGGTGGCCTGGCCACGTTCCTTTACACAGAACGTTCTCCAGGACAAAAATGTGGTCAAGGATAAATGAATGTGCTAATTTAAGGTGTTGGATTTCTAGGAGAAAGAAATTCAGTGATATGGATTGAATGATGACAACACAGACACAGCCCTACAAAGAACCTTTAGTCTCTTACAGTCATATCTGCTAATTACAGGGAAGCCTGGGAGCACACTCTTTATTTGCTGCGAAGCCAAGACAGAGTATAAAACGTTAATTGTAAGGCAGGGGAGTAGTAAGTAGTTGGGTCTAGAGAATCAGCCCTCCTTTTTTAAAAATATCTGAGTTGTTTGTACTAAATGATGTGCTTTTTTGACAGATGTGGGCAATATTGATAGCAGTTGTTCTCATCATTATCATCATCATCATTGGTAAGTGTTTAGCTAAAAGACTGTTTTGTCAATAGGACTAGCATACGTGGGGCATGACTGTAAGTCAAATGCAAAAAGTTGTTAATGTAACGCTCTCTGGGTGTGACTGCTAGTACATAGGTCGTAATATTCAAAAGTTAAGGTTCACACAGTAACGCTAACTTAGCCGTATTCCATGCTTGACACATGCAGTAGTCCAAAGTAGTACTTACGCTACTAAATGTTTGAATGTAATCTGTGATGTGGTGAAGTTACAGCTTCTATGGGAACCTTAACTGTTGAATCTCAGGCTTTTTCTACTCAATGCACAATGGGATCCCTCAGGAGACTGGGACCCCCTGAGTCCCAGTCCCAGCTTTGCCAGTGACTGTGAGAGTGACCAGGTCACTTGACCACTTCTTTGCCTCCATTTCTCAATCTTTAAAAGGGGGATAATGGCGCATACCTCACAGGGGTTTCCGAAGAGTAACATGAAGTGCGTTGAGAACCTTAGATGACAGGGCTGTGGACATACACACTTATCAAATTCATCTTTCATAGTATTTCTACATTTATTAATCCTTTAGACTCCAGGTTCAATAGCCTTATGTCACTTTTCTTTCTTGCAAAGCAGTCTGGCCCTCTTCTATTGGATCATACCCTTTTCCTAATCCCAGAATGGGTACTCCGGCCAATCAGACTCCCCTTGCTGTCTTCCAGCCCAGAAGTCAGGCAAAACCAAACAACAAAAAAAGTAGGGAAGCTTCATATGAGGTTCCTCCTCCAATCCTCGATAGTGCTTAGATATCAGGGTAGTTGGGCCAGGTCTACACTGTTAACTTACATAGTTATCAGTGTTGTGCAGGGGTGTGAAAAATCCACACCTGTGAGCGACGCAGTTATACCTGCTTAACCCCTGGTATAGACAGTGCTATGTTGACAAGAGAGCTTTTCCCTTCAACATAGCTACCGCCTCTCATGGAAGTGGATTAACTATGACAATAGGAGAAGCTCTCCCATCATTGTAGTATTGTCTGTCTTCAGCGAAGCGCTACAGTCCAGGCAAGAGCTTTGATCTGCCTAGCCTTACTTGAGTGCAGGAAACCCCTCTGACTTCATGCACTAGCTTTCCTGCTGGAGCAGAAGCCTGGGGGAGGAGGAGGACAGGCAGTTCTCAAGGATTCATCAGCGGTGAACAAGCTGTTTAAACAGAAGTATATTGCAGTAGAAGTTTTAAGAGGAAAGAAATTCATGCACCCTTGTTTGATATCCAGATTTTACTTTTCCCAACTTCTGAATGTTACCAGATGTACCCTTGTGTATACGATAGCCACAAGCCCATTATTGTAACTGGTAACGAACTTATAAATACAAATACAAGTGGAGATTTTTCTGGTGTATGCAAGGAAGACTGTGGGTTCATACTCTGGCCATAGTAGAGCCAGTGAGCTTATAACTAGTTACGCTGCCTGGTGTTCAGCTCTTTGAATTTGTGATGTAGCTGCTAAAAAGCTTTCCAGCAGGATTCATTTACTCTCTAGCTCAGACAGCGTATTCATTTCTCACCTTTTGGCCTGTTTGTAACACAATCTACAGCAACTAATTGTGATACTACAAACAGAATTGTGACCATAGGTGAGAAATACCCGGTACATGAATTCTAAAAGTCAGTCCTGTGAAAGAATGAAACTTGCCCTATGGGAAAACAAACACAAGAAATTATTTACAATTTCCTTATGTTGAATACTTTGAGTGTTCAGTAGCTCAAGTCTTTAAGTTGCAGGGTTGTTTTATGCCTCTTTGATGTGGGAGGGTGAGGGGAAGAGAACTTTTCCAATCCTTATTTTTCTGTTATAGTCTGGAGTGTGTCCCCATGAGTTACAAGAAGAAATGCAAACCAGCGGAAGCCATCTCTCTCCTTCAAACCTGCTGTATTCTCAAGCTTGCACCTACTGATGTATAAAGCAAAATTATTTTGATTAGTCATGTGTTAACTTTCTCTGGTTTATAGAAAATGTGCCTTTATTTAAAAGTTACACTCCTAATTTTAAAATGCTAATAAGCACAGCCCACACCTTGCACAGTGCCTTGGTAATCTTGAGTATGAGCTGGTGAAGAGGATTTCATGTCTGCATTTGGGAATCTAGAAGCAATGTATTGTTCCCAGTGACCTCTGCGTTCTAGATAAATGTGAAGAGTGTTTGGATATCTGTCCTCTTCGCTGTCTCTTCCGTGCCCCAATTTAAAAGTGTCTTTTCTAACACGTTACTGAAGGGGTGGGAACCAAATCTTAAATTTGTGCCTTCTTGGAAGAAACTTTTAACACCTCTGGCATTTGAACAGACTTTGCCTGCCTTGTCTTATTCCATTAATGCCTTCAGACTAGTTGTGGAAGAGCCTGCTACCCTTGTAAACACTACTTGTTGTTCACGGTTGTTTTATGAATATGCAGTTAAATTCTATTATTGAAGCTCTAAAGATTTGAGCACTGAACCATTAGTGCTACCTTGTGGCATTTGTGATTAAACACGTCTTTAAGAGGTTTACATTATCTTCAAAAGACAGTCTGTCACTTTTGGTGCCAGTTTCATCTGAACGAGTACTTTTAAAAATGTTTAGTGTTTGTCATGTAAACACTAAAGTTGGTTTTGTTTGGGGTTTTTGTCTTTTGCTAAAAAGTAGTTCAGTGAAGGCTTTTCTCTCCAATCCAGCAAGATGTTTCCAGTGTAGAATCAGTGCCAAATGTAGTTTAAAATTTTATATGTATTTATATGTAATCTGTTTGTATTACTTCACAAATTGTCTTCTCTCTAAACTAGTCCTCAGAGTAAGTGTTCCCTTAGGACTTCAGATCTGCAAGTAGCTACACTGTGTAATTGATTCACAAACCTAATTGACATAGCCTGCTTCTTTGAGTGTTGGATGTTGCTTTAGCTGTTGAATTATGAGCCAGACTCTTGATGGACAACTACCAGAAAGATGTGACAAAGCACTCGGAAGGTGGCTAAGCCCAGTGGTGGATCTGCTCTCTAAGCACCTGGGAAGAAATATTGACCTCTTTACCCCAAAGTACAAGATGCTTTAGAATGGTTTTTTTGATAGTGTTGTGAAAAGTTGCTCTTTTGGCTTACAATTAACTATCTAAGGCCTTGCCTGTTTCTTTGAGGATGAAGAGGGAGAGAGAGGCAAGGATTTCTGTGCCTACTGAAGTACTTTAATTTCTGCTCTACCTTCATCATTGCAGTGACTAAATGTACAAAGTCTCTTAGAAAAATAACTCTACTGTATGAATGCACCATGGACCAGTAATGAAGCTAACTGTACAAACTGAAATCTTATTAACTCACAATTAAGAAATTTTTTACTATTTCTTTATACTGCAGCTTTTAAAGAAATATCAACTCTGTATACTAGTTCCTGTACTTTCAGAGGTTTCTAAGTGTATGTCCTCAGGAGGGCATGTGTCCCTGCACTGTGCTGGCAAAGAAGCCTTTGTAACATTTAATAAAGTGGCTTTTGAAACTCCCTCGTGTGTGTGTGGTGGGAGGGGGGTATTAGGAAGAAAGGTCTCTGCTGCCTTAAGCTGTTGAGGAGGGCGGCTGTGCCTCCTGCGGGGTGGATGTTGAGGGCAGAGGGGGCCAAGGGCGGTTTCCAAGCTGGGGCAGGTTGTAGCCCCGGATCCCTGCCTGGTGACATGGGGCGGGGCAGCTGGGTGCTGAGGCGGTTGCGGTGCAAGCCCCGGCCAGTAATGTCCAGCTGATGTTCTAGCCCCTTGGGAGTTGGGAGAGGGACTTCCTGACAGCTGCTTTCCCATGCTGCCCAAGTGAGTCCACCAAGCTCCACCCTGACTCGCATTGCACTGTGGGAACACGAGGCGGCTGGCCTGGGGCCCAATGGGAGGAGGGGGCGGGGCCTAATCACATTGGGATGGGTGAGAGTGGCTGGGCAGAGGCAATGCACGGCCCCCAGGAAGGGGGAGAGACCCTGCTAGCGACTCGAGCCAAGGGAGTGAGGGGGAGGGCCTGAGCTTGGGGGAGGCTATAGCTGTTGGGCTGAGGGCAAGGGCTGTAACTCTCCAACCTTGGGGGCTTAGTGACCTCCCCGTCCGGGCTGGGGCAGAGGTGAGGAGATGAGGGGGCTCTAACCCCTCCTCCCATTCTGGTGTGGAAGTGGGGGGGGGGGTGCTCTATAACCCTCTTTTGGAGCAGGAGAGATGCTAAGACTTTATTTCCCCTCCCCCCCAGATTAGGGAACTGTATGATCCTCCAGATTTGGAGAGAGGAGCGAAGAGGTGTTTGGTGAGGGCAGGAATATGTAGCCCCCAGGATTGAAAGAGGTTTTGGAGGATGGGGAACTCCGTAGTTCTCTGGTCTGAGGAGGAGTAAGAGGAGTGGGTTTCAAAGGAAAGGAGTATGTAACACCACCAACCTGACCCCCTGGACTACAAAGGAAGAGGGATGTGAGCAGGGTATTATACCGAGCTGAGTGATTGTGAATAATAGGCCCCCAAACCAAAAAAATCTAACAGAAAAATCCAAACAACATTTGGTTCAGTTTGAACTGAAAATGGACTTCAGTTTTTTTCACCAAACCTCTCATGGAGCATAGGCCCATGAGTGGCCATTGTCCAGGATGGACAGGGATAGTGTCCTTAGCCTCTGCCAGAAACTAGAAATGGACGACAGGATGGATCACTTGATGATTCCCTTTTCTGTTCATTTCCTCTGACACACTTGTCATTGGCCACTGTCAGAAGACAGAATACTGGGCTAGATGGGCCTTTCTTATGTTCTTAACCAAACCCAAAATAAGTTTTTTTTTTCAAGTCAAACAAAATGTTTAGTTTGACCTGAAATGAATGGATTGTTTGTTTGGTCTCAGGTTATTTTCAGGTTGGCTTGAGATTTTTTGTTTCATTTTGTATCAGTTGTCTTTTCAAAGAATGCTGTCCTGGATGTGAATCTCTTACCTAGAAGCCTAAATTTGGCCTCACAGAACCTCTCATCTGCCTTTCCCTATGTCATTGGTACACCGTACCATGATCACCAGCACGCCACATATGCATGTCCTAGATGGCTTGAGAGAGCCTCAACCTTTGTACCTGGCAGGCACTTGCCCATGCAGTTCTAGTCTGGTATCCATCCTACAACAGTGATCTATCCCAGATGCTTCTAAGAGAGCTGACTCTCCACCTGCCTTGTATTTTCCCCCAAAAATGCATATTTGTACTTATGCAAGTGTGTATCTTGGCGTACGGAAAAAATTTCCCACCCCAGCTGGTGAGCACCTTACGTCCTGACCCATGAGCAGTAGTCCTTGTAATTTTTTTATCAAGTCATGAATTAGCCCCCATGTGATTGTGCAATTTATAGCATTGCTAATTTGATTTGAAATATGCTATTAGCAGGTCTCTGTTTGGACAGATGAGTCATATGCTGCTCCTATTAGTGTCTATACTGGGTTCACATGTAATGTCTTGCTTTAAAAAATGTGCCCCTCCTGGGCCAAAATATAATTTATTGTCCTTTGCAATAAATAATAAAGTTCAGATGTTCTTCATAGTGACTCCTATGCAACTGAAATCCCCAACACCCATGTTGGGGTTTAAATATAGAGTTTGGATAATAGGCAATGGACTTATATTACAGCAAGGGAGGTTTAGGTTGGACATTAGGGAAAACTTCCTAACTGTCAGGATAGTTAAGCACTGAAATAAATTGCCTAGGGAAGTTGTGAAATTGCTGTCATTGGCAATTTTTAAAAGCAGGTTAGACAAGCACATGTCATGGGTGGTCTTGATAATACCGAGTCCTACCTCAGTGCAGGTAACTGGACCAGAAGACCGCTTGTGGTCCCTTCCAGTCCTACGATTCTATGCATTAGTCTTCTGAATCCTGCATGTGTCTCTTTTGTGTACTGTGGATCCGCAAGCCCGACAATCGTGTAAATTGCATAGTGTTCTGTGCCAAGGCATTCAGCCTTGTGTGGCCATTGGGTAGAGTGGTTTATCACTCCCTTTTAGGTAAGAGCAGAGCGTGTCCCCTTAGTGATATGTGATGTGTGTATGAAATGGATTAAACCAGGGATAGGCAACCTATGGCACAGCATGTGAGCTGATTTTCATGGGCATTCACACTGCGCAGGTCCTGGCCATTGGTCTGGGAGGGCTCTGCATTTTAATTTAATTTTAAATGAAGCTTCTTATACATTTTTAAAACCTTATTTACTTTACATACAACAGTTTAGTTATATATTATAGACTTATGGAAAGAGACCTTCTAAAAACGTTAAAATGTATTACTGGCACGTGAAACCTTCAATTAGAGTGAATAAATGAAGACTTGGCACAGCACTTCTGAAAAGTTGCCGACCCCTGGATTAAGCTTTCAGAATAGGTCCTATACTTCTTGCTATCAGTTCTGGTTGGGACTTGGCAGTTCGTTGCTGCGTGATCACCTTGTTAGCACTACAGGGAGGATGAAAGAGTGATTCAGTGGTTTGAGGGATAGCTTAGTGGTTTGACTATTGGCTAGCTTAAACCCAGAGTTATGAGTTCAATCTTTGAGGGGGCCCTTTAGGGATCTGGGGCAAAATCAGTACTTGGTTCTGCTAGTGAAGGCAGGGAACTGGACTCAATGGTTTTCAAGGCCCCTTCCAGTTCTATGAGATAGGTATATTTTAGCAGGGGAGGGATAGCTCAGTGGTTTGAGCATTGGCCTGTTAAACCCAGGGTTTTGAGTTCAGTCCTTGAAGGGGCAGATCCACTTAGGGATCTGGGGCAAAAATCCATCTGAGGACTGGTCCTTTTTTGAGCAGGGGGTTGGACTAGTTGACCTTCTGGGATCCCTTTCAACCCTGATATTCTCTGATTTAAAAGTCAGGATTGTAAGAGCCATTTCAAAAATCCTTCCTCATTGACACTTCTTGTTTGTTTTGTTTTCCTCTGTTTTTCAGTCAGGAAACGGGTGGTTCATTTTTCCAAGCCACGAATGACTATGGAGTATTCCAGACAGACATAACAACATACAGCATTGAGGAGCTGGTAGCAGTTACATCTGAATGCACCCCAAAAAACACAGTAAGTTTAGCTGCAAATCAGCAGTGTCCTTCATCCATTCTGATTTGGGAAACGCAAGAATAACAAGTGCAGAAAAAAGTAATATTTCTTTTCACCTTTGCCAAATGTAGTCAAGGTCTCCTTCAGAATCCCTTAGTTCTCTCAAACCACAAAAAGGTTTGTCATTTGTTGAGACAGCTTTGGTAAAATAGCTCCAAATCTGGGGAAGCAGTGTAGTTCTGGATGGCTTCTCTTTGGTTCATATTTGTACTTCAGGAATAAATTATTTCTACCTACTTTGTTCCTGATATACAGCATGTGCTGTGCTCCCTGGCTTTGCTTGGAAGAATGAAGGTTTCTTGAGATTATTTCAATACTATTGGAGAGAGTGGTAGAGAGAGATGAAAGTGTCTTGAGTTTTCAGTGGCGTCACATCTCGATGTTGGTAGTGAGGGCCAGGTCCTGGTTACAGCAACTTCTGTGTGGTTGGAAACCAGCATGTTCCTTGAGTAGGCTGGTGTCCACAATGGGCCCAGTTTGGAATCGTGTGCTCCATTGTGTTACTGTGTTAGCAGTAGGAAGCCAGGAACAAACTTACAGAATGAGGAATTGTGATGCCTTGAATAAAATAAGATTTTGAACCTAGCACTCTAGTTTGAGCACAGATTTCTGAAGCTTTGTCTCAACCAATAATTTTGTACACTTATGTCACTGCTGTTGTGCTTTGAAGGAAATTACTTTTAAGAAATGCCTGTTTTCTAGGACACATTTGTGACTATATTTTCCTTGCTTTCTGGGCAGAGGGTGCATCTCTCTGAGCAAGCAGCCTCCATTCTGAATTGTAAGAAGAAATTTTTGGACTCCTCCCAGTTTGTGGTGCTGCTGGCCTCTCAAGATGTCAGTGTGTTCTAAACACACACTACCCAGTCCCACCTCCCACTCTGGAACATGGAAACTCAAGCAGGTGACTTGGCAGCAGCAGAGTTTATCCTTCTTATTGTCCATTAAGGCCATGCTGAACTCCACTGTGAAATGGTCTTTCTTACATTTAAGCTGAAAGTGATCTCCAGTGGCGCATCTAGTCTAGCCCTCTGCGCTGGGGCAGGATTGACTTTATTCCAATATCTTTCTCACTGTGTTGGTTGATCTTTTCTGTGGATGGATGAAAATCTGGCTTTTCTGTTGATTCTCTTCAATCTTATTAGCATCCATCATTACCATTGATCAGGAAAGGAAGAATGGCCTTGGGGGAAAAAGAGGTATCCCTATTTTACAGATTGAAAACTTTGGCACAAACTGATTTGCCCAAGGTCATGCTGGAAATCTGTGTCAGAGCTAGGAATTGAAACCAGATCTCCTGAGTCCCCAGCCAGTGCCTTAACCCTGAGGTCATCCTTCTCTCACTGTGGATTCAAAACTATTATAATCTTTTATGTTTGTGTGTGTTTGTGTATGTGTATGTGTGTATAAAAATTAGTTGCCTTTTTCATTCATATATATAAAATGATGAGCTCATGTATAGCTGCACTCCAGTCTGTGCTGTCTTGTGAAGTACATTAGTTGCATCAGAAGCTGTGCACCTGTGATCTAGTGTAGTAGCTGTCCCAGATTTCTCTGAATCATTGAGAAATTTAACTACATTCCAGAAAATTGAGGTTCCAAGATCAGCTTCCATTCTCTGGAATGGCAAAAAGGGCACTTTTTGAATATAGAGCATAACATTTATGTTTTTAAATCCAGAAATCACACATAAAAATCCCCAAATCTCTGTTTGTAGTACCTGTTTCTTCAGAATTTTCTAAAGCACCTATGCTCCCCGTATCTATACTAGGCCCATTTGACTCTGAGAGATTCATGGAAGAGTGATGCTTTCTAGCAAGTGCACACTGGGCATAGCTTTGAAACTATCTTTTGTTGTTGTGTTGTTACATTCCCACTGTATCAAACTGGGTCCCCTAGGCTCCACTTCTTTCAGCTTAGAGAAAAATTGCTGGAAGGTATTGTCATAGTATTAACTTCTCACTAAAATTATTTTACTAAATTCTGTGTGTGAAACACCCCAGTAAACACACACTTTAATTCTTGATATTAGAAATCCAGTCCAATCCCTTCAACCAGAGTTTGAGCTTGGGCAAGCTACTGCCTTATAACTTTGTTCTGTGCAGCATTTTTCAGCATTCCGGTAGTCAGCAGTCATGTGAAATATCTGACTGTTGGCACCAATGCATTAATCCTTTTAGCTTTTCCTCAGGGGAGGTAAAGACCAAGCACAATAAATGCTTTACTATACCTTCTGGATCACCCCATACTTGGTCCACGTGGCAGCTCTGGCCATGTGGCAGCAGAATCATGCTGCCTAACTTTGACTGAGAAAATTCACTCTGGATATGAAGGCAAGTCAGGAGAGTTCCAGTTAAAAACAAACCGATAGTAAAATCCAATAGATGTATTTGAAAGCCTGATTTTTTTTGCTTAAAAATTGAACTTGTGCAGACACCAGATAGTGTGTGTCTTCCTTTCAAGGACCTGCATTATTGTTACCACTCAAGAAAGGGATCTTGGAGTTATCATGGATAGTTCTCTGAAAACATCACCTCAGTATGCAGCAGCGTCAAAAAAGCTAACAGAATGTGAGAAACCATTAGGAAAGGGATAGATATTAAGAGAAAATATAATGCCACTATATAAATCCATGGTACACCCACACTTTGAGTACTATATGCATTTATGGTCACCCTCAGCTCAAAAAAGATATATTAGAATTAGAAAAAGTACAGAGAAGGGCAACAAGAATGATCAGAAGGTATGTAACAGCTTTCATATGAGGAGAGAGAAAAAAGAGGGGGAGTGGTCAGCTTGGAAAAAAGATGGCTGCTGGGAGATATGAAACAGGTCTATAAAATCATGAATAATATGGAGAAAGTGAATAAGGGAGTGTTTTTTATCCCTTCACACAATACAAGAACCAGGGGCAGCAGATTTAAAACAAACAAAAGGAAGTATTTCTTCACACAATGCACAGTCAACCTGTGTCCTGTCTGTGACTTTTACTAAAAATATCCCTAACTAAAGCTTAGGTGGTGGGGAGGGGGGCACTCCCATAGAACCTGCTGCTCTGCGGGGAGGCTCTTGAGTACACTGTCGCTCCTGGGGTTGGGGCATTCCGGAACCCTGCTGCAGCTGGGGTAGGGCAGCCTGGGGTCCCACTACTGCTGGGGAGGGCGGCCTGGAGCCCCGCCGCTCGGGGTCCTGACGCTGCTGCTGGGGGGCGAGCCGGAGCCTCACTGCCACTGCTTCTCCAGGGAGGAGGCAGCGACCTGGGGCCCCACTGCTGCTCCGGGCAGGGAGCAGTGGCTCGGGGCCCCCTCACCAACCCTGCTGCTGAGGAGGGGGCAGCCTGGGGCACTGCTGCTGCTCCTAGATCGTTGCTCCAGGGCAGCACCCAGGCCCAGCTGCCTGGGGCTACCTGAGCGGCAGCCAGTATGTCTGGTCCTGAAGCCACCCCAATTGCTTGGGAAGCCCTAGGGTCAGCTGCACGTGCCACTGCAGAAGTCACATGAGGTCCCGGAAAGTCGTGGAATCTGTGACTTCTGTGACCTCCATGAAGGACTCACAGCCTTAGAAATGATATATGTGGATCTCGCTAACAGGATGGGCTAGTACAAATGTGCTTGCTCAGTCTTTGCCCTTTGTAGTCAGTGGCATTATGTCTGGATTTCAGAGCAGTCCCTTTGTTGGGTTACCTTCCTCAGGATTTGATTGGAACATCCATCTTGATATATTTGCACCCAGAAGATCACCCCCTTATGGTTGCATTCATCAGAGGAGTAAGGCCTTAATACTTTCTACAATTTTATAATGTCCTTTCAGACTTGTGTTGGTCTCTAGCCTGGTCAACAATGTGGTGAATTCAAGCATCTCATTTAAATTTAAAATGTTTATTCTTAATCTGCTTTGCTAGATCCCAAGCCTTGACATAGCAGTTTTATGATGTAAAAACAATCCTCTTTGATTTCCATGCAGTCCTGAAGTTTGCAGGCCAGCCTTCATTTGAGCATTTGCCCATCAGATTTTGTACTCAGAATGGAGATTATGTTCGATACCAGCTGGTGCAGCTTTGTGAACCCCTGGAGTAGGAAAGTCGTGTTCATCATTGGCCAGCACAAAGTCCAAACGTAAATCAGTTGTGGAACTGAACCTCCTCAGACGCTTTCTCTTTCCCACTAAACTCTCTGCATAGCAAAACCACTTTCTTTACTATATCAGAGTACCACAGCTAGTAATGCACTGGAGAGCAGCTAGCTGGCCTGTGTGCTTCGGCCCATTTCTCAAAAGAGAGAGCCTGGGTTAGCAAAGGAGCGTAGCAGTAATGAAATATTGGACAAATGGAAGCCCAAGCAAATTTTATTTGTGTAATTGTTTTAGCATCCAGCTACCATGGTGATAATTATATATAAAACCTAGACTAATCTGATCTTCTAAGTGAAAATTGAGGAGGTGTGTGAAAAGAATAGCCCACAGTAAATAATTGTTCTTTGTCATTTAATCCTCATTTGTTTAAGTGAAAGTTAAATGATCCTGAATATTGTATTCAGAAATGGAGAAATGCATAGCCTGTGACTGCCAGCCAAAAACTGCCTACAGAGCTGTTGCTTTCTGTTGGGAAGCAGGGTTGTTTTAATTCACTTTGTAATTGAAAACATTTAGTCTCTGTTTAGTCTTTTAATGTTTTTAAATTGGGTAAATGTTGCTCTTCAGTCTGCAGAGTTCCGTTTTAGTTTCCAGCAGGGTTGGATATCTGACTTTCTGCCTTCTACAGCTTATATGGTTGGTTTCCCATAATAAATGGCTTTCAGGATACGTACTGACTTGCCAGAGTTACCTTTCATTTCAGAATCTCTATTGGGTGTTAATTTTTCTCTCATGAGTGAGAAAAGTGCGGAGGAGTAGATCCTATGCAACCTTTATTCGTGCTAGTGCGCTGGCTGCCATTCCAGACCTGGGTCCCTGCACACAGTCCTAGTGGGGCACCTAATTCTTCCTTTTCTTGTCATTGCCTCTAATTGAATAGAAACTGTCACTTCACCAAGTTGTTTGTTGCTTTAATGAAGCAAATGCCTGCAACAGGTAAGAGAAGTCACACACATTCACTTAATTTGCAACATTTTTCCAAGTTTGACCCAATTCATGTTAGGCAAAAGCTTGTTGTCTTTACTCCCCTCCCTCAGATAAAACTCAGTGCACTGACTGCCAGCAACAGAGTCCCTGAAACTCCTTCCTAAATACTTTATTCTGGTGACTACAGGTAGATGCTTTCAGCCAATCAGAGTACTCGCTACCCCTTATTATTCTTGCTGACTAAGCTGGCGAGGACATCAACCTGAGGTGACCATTCATGCCTCCAGACAAAAACACTTCAGGCTGTCAGACATGTTAATTATCTTTCTATCTGTCTATATCAGGGGGTTTTATAGCATCCATCATGGTATCCATGCACTTACTACACAGACTAAAATTATTGCCAGTGAATGTTCTTAAAGGTTAGCTATAAAAACTGAATTTTGATTTAACACTTTGGAGACTAAGCAGAGGCACAGATACATTCCCCAATAACCTGTATGCTTAGCATTTTGGAAAGACCTGCTGGTAGATGCCTAGCAGTACAAGCCTGAGATGTATTTCAGCAACTGTTGTTTTCAAAGCAAAATCATCTTTCTTTCAATCTTAAAAATTAATTTAAATTTTAAAAAAATGTATTAGTAAGTCAAGAATCATCCTAGTCCATTAAAATGTCGGTGGGGTGGAGAGTTGGTTTTTAAATTTGGAAAATGCATATGGCAGCTGTCATGGCAGAAAGAGGGAGAGATGTTATCCTCTGGAATGGCACAGTTTTCAGACCTAAATGTGTGTTGTACAAATATTTAAAATGGTGATGCCCCTGTAAAACAATAGGCCTATGGGAAGGAACTGTCACTTTCTGGGTAGTAATAATCCCTTGCCTGAATTGTTTCTGATATTTTCCCTCCTAGTGTACTCGTTTGAGGACGATAATAGCACCTCATAAAGCAGCAAAGTTAATACCATTCCCTAAAAATCTGCCTTGTAATCTTGTTTATATAGATCTTTCTTTAACTAAATTAGGTTTGACTTGACATTAAACTTCCATTGGTATTTCACAGGAGCCCTCTGAATGAAGATATTTTTCCTGCAAGAAGCAAAGAGATGAGCAGTGTCAATAAAGAGATAAGAGAATTGCAAGGACAAATGTACAAGCTCCTCTTGCAGGTAAAGAGGATGAAGGAAAATCTGAAAGTCTCACAAAATAATGAAGATTCTTCACTTACATCTCTGGAGTCACTTGAAATTTTGTGTTGCTAACTGCATTATCTCTTTTTACTGTTAGCGCTAAGACAATGAATTCTGCCTTTTTTACAGCCAGTTCATAGCAATGATTCTGATGGTTATGGAAGTCTTGGTAGCAATGGGTCTTACAAACGTTACATCAGCATAGCGTCCTCTAGTGACCCCAGTGGGAATTGTGCTGAGGAAATACAGCAGAACTAGTGAGTCTATCAATAATGTGACATTGCCCAGGTAACAATAGAAATATAATAATAAAACTGAAAATTCCAACTGCAGACATACTCCACGCATTGTGAAATTATATTGAAGTGGGAAGATACAATAAGGCAAATCAAGTGCTTGAGTTTAAGATACTTGGATTGGGCCAACATACACAATTTTTAAATTGCCAGAGTAAGCATTTACCTGACTGGAATTGTCAGATACCTCAAACAAAGTTATCACGTGAAGTAAATTACAGACATACAGTGATATACAGTGATTTCTTTCAGAGAACTGGCAGACTTGACAAAATAATGGGGAAACCATGTTAAAAAGAAATGGCATCTAGGGTTAAAACAAATGTGCAGGATACCCCTAGCAGAATACATATGTGAACAGACAATCTTCTGTGAATACAAATTTTAAATATAGTTTCCTCCTAACAATATCCTGGGTAAGTCATTAACTTGTTCTACCCTTTCATCTCTGAAGGCTTATATCAATTCAAGAAAATCATTCAAAAGCTGAGGTTGTAGACTTTACCATAGTGAATCTGAGTGACAAAAGTCAAGACACGCCAAGCTCAGGCTGACAATCCATCCCTCTATGCTGGGTTGGATTGAGGTACCTTAGCACATTATTGTTCTTGTGTTTGCCTGTGTTTACTGATGTGTCCTCAGTCTGACTCCTGTAATTTTCTCACACCCCAGATGACATTGCAGCAGGTCTGTGCCAATGTGAACTGAATAAAGAATTGATCAACAGCTGCATACTAAGTCACAGAGCAAAGTGCAGAACAGAAAGGGTCCAGTCGTAGATACTGTACTGCAGGAGGGTGAGTTAATAGAATCCTGATCCCTAGATGAAGTGTGAATTCCCCATGATCTGTAGTCCTGCCTTTTAGACTTGAGTGGCATACTGGCTCCAACAGCTTTGTGTTAGAAATTCTTACATGGTGTAAAATAGATCTAAGTGTTTGCTGTTCTAACCCATGTTACTGGAGAAGCAGTCTGTGGTTATAAAACGCTTGTATTGCAGCAGTGCACAGAGTCCCTGATCAGGACCCTTTTGTGCAAAAGCACTGTGCAAATACATAAGAAAACATGGTCCCTACCCCAAAGAGCTTACAATCTAAGATTAAAATCCTCCACTAATATGTTTAGGAATTTGAAGTCTTGTTTCATTGCTAAAGTTGAATTAAACTTCTAGGTGTGTTGACAGCAAGATTCTACTATGAATTGTGAGACCCAGCGTTAAGCCCACTGTGAACAGTGACTTGTGCACAGTCTCAATGAGGAGAGCGCATATCCTGTGATCATTGTGCTACCTTTTAAGCTAACAGAATGGTTTTAACATCAATACTATGAGTAGCCATAGTTTCTCTTGGTTTAGAGGTCAGATGTTGTGATTTGTAAATAGGGATGGCGAGCAGTAGACAGTAACTAAGGCTACTTTTACAATTGGCAGCATTTGAAAAACTAATTTATAAACCTAGTTATGTGATGGAAAGGCTTAGTATCTGGGGTTTCCACCCCATCACCAAGGATACTTCTGTTAGCCTGTTGGTGTTAGGGTGGGAACTGAGCAAAATTATCAACCATAATGATAGAAATGGACTGTTTGTGCACTGTCTCCTTTGTGTTCACTATATCAGAGGGGTAGCCATGTTAGTCTGGATCTGTAAAAAAGCAACAGAGAGTCCTGTGGCACCTTCTAGACTAACAGATGTATCAGAGCATAAGCTTTTGTGGGTGAATATCCACTTCGTCAGACGCATGTGTTCACTAAGATCTTCTGGGGTGGATGTTTCATCTTAAGCTTATAATTTTTTTCCTGTAGACAATACATTGTTTCGGAAAAAATATGTTCTCATTTGAGCTCACAGAATTAGTTAATTTATGGGAGTGATACTATCACAGGCCAGGTACCCTCATAAAGACTTACTTAGGGGGCAGCTAAAAGATGCTTTTGGAAGACAAAGTTTTTTTTTTTCTTTTGTAGGCAAGCAGAACATTGCTTCATATATTCTCCAAACACTGAGAAGTAACATCACTGAAGACCTAGAGAGTTCATCCTGTGATAATTCAAGGAAGATACAACATGTTCTATCCTACCAGCAGATCAGCTGTGTGGACAGTATCATCAGGTGGTAAACTTGCTCTAGAATTATTTTGGGGAAGTTCTACAGTCTGTGTTATGCAGGAGGTAAGACTAGATGGTCACAATGGTTTGTTCAGGCGTTTGAATCTATGAACATTATAGCATTCTGTTAGCACAGGAGAATCAAAAAGTGAAAGTGTCAAGAAATGTACAAGTCTTGTTTCATAGCCAAAGTACAGTAAATGTAAAAAGTAAACAGCATGAACAGTTAGTCACAATTATTCTTAAGTATTTAAACTATTTTTTTTATATCAGTATCTTATACTACTAATAGGTGCCTGAGCAACCATCAAATAAAGATGAGAATTCTCTGACAGACTTGAAACTTTCCCTTATAGAATTGACTAGTCTGTATCAGGCTAAAATATAGTTAATGCAAAACCCAATGTTAGTGATGCATGTAGGAGCCTGCCATATGCTTGTTTTGGCCAGGATTATAAAAGGAAAGGTGGTGCAAAAGAGACTCATAGGGAACAGTCCTTTCAGCTCCCAGCTGGCTGAAGCTGGACTGGATTCTAGAGTGTATTTCCCAGTCATTTGAGTTGATTTGTACTGGTTTTGAATTGGTGCTTTTGAGAATAAAGCCAGCCCTGAAGACGGGGATGAGAAGAGTCCAGCAGTTGGGACTTTGTTTTTCCTTCCCCTTCTAGTGGATTCCCCACACCCCGCAGCTTACAATTAGTTTGAAAAACCAAGCACTCAGCTATTGGAATTACTTGATGTTTAAGGTTAAATGCTCATCATCTACTTGCCTCCTTGTACATATGCATTCTGTATTGTGTATATCATATTCATTGTCAAATAATACAAGATATAATTCAAACTGGAATCTCTTCTATAACCTTAGTACTGTGGACACTGTACTTAGCTATATTACTGAAAATATGACTGAATCCTCTGCTAAATAGTCACGCTTATGGTTTGGTATAGACTATAGTATATAAAATAATAAGATATTATCACCTTACTTCTGAGATTGAGTTCATGTCTGTCTGAGCAAATGAAGTAGAAATTGCTTCCATGATTATAGCTTTATAGGAACTTCACTAGATGTGCACTTATGCTATAATATGAAAATGTGATTATACAGTATTACTCTGGGCTAGATCTCTTGTGTTTGACTTTGCTTCCATTTATAAAGATGGACTAGCTGGTACAACCACAGATGATATAAGCTCAGATAGCACTTGCACAGTTAGTTCCAGTGCAGGATGGACAGGAACCTAGTGCTGTCACTGTGTCATTCCTGTGCACCTCAGTCTCCGTGGGTGAGATATCATTCACTCAGCTGCTGTTGTATGAATATACTTGAGTTGTGACTTATGTTGTGTCTCTCTCCCTCTGCAATGTCACATGAACTCACTCAGTAGCTCAGATGAGATTGTTTTCTGAATGATCATTCATTGAAAGGGGGAGCAAACCCCAGGATGCCAGGCTAAAGAGTTACTTGTTTTCCTTCTCTTTCGTAGAAGTGACTGCAATAGAAGATGCCACTGTGGGGCGTGAACAAATTGAGCTGCCTCCTCTGAATGCTCAGAGTCCCACTGTGGTTCTTGAGGAATTTAAGCAAGTTGGGCTAACAAAGGAGGTTTTGTCAGCCTACACTCTGAAAGAGGAGCAGAACTACATTGACGGGCTCCACCAGAGGATGTTGTCATCTCTGTATAGGTCCTGTCTCTAGCAAGGGAGCAGAAGCAACAGTGGATTTTCCCATGGTCAAAGTAGGCACCAGTTGTTCTGTATGGTAAATGAATTACTAATTGAGTCTAGTTCTGCATCTTGTGACCTAATCAATATCTTACTAGTACTGCAAATCCAAGCAGGATGTTTTCTTCTAACTGCTGGGGCTTAATAGTAGTCACAGCACAGAAGTCTCTACCCAGTCCTAGATACTGCTATCCTGGACTTGTATCAGGACATGTAACTCTTACAATAAATGCTGCAAAAGGCCACACAGCAGTGTAATGCCTCCTATTACTAGGACTCCAATACGCTGAAAAAATAGGTCGGGGTAAGCCTAGGAGAGCAGTCAGAGGGGCTGATGGAATATAGAAGAGGACTGTCTGGGCCTGCTAGCAAAAATTTTCCTACCTTGACTGAGAAACTGTCCAGGGGGCATATTCTGCTAAATTTAACTCTCTGAATGTGTTGCATATTCTGCATTATTTCTCTGAAGGCCTGTCTCTGTCTCTCCAGACCTGCTACTTCAGTGAGTGACTATTTTTCCTCTCTTTTAGGAGACTCCTCTTCAAAGCAGACCAGCCCAGTTAGCTGTAGAAGAGGCAAATATAGAAACTCAAGTGCCAGAACCCACTAGAGCCCTCATACAGGTGTTCATCTAATAGAAATGATCTTCCACACAGGAAGAGAACAAATTCTGGGAAACAGTTCTGCTCTCCTCTGAAGCAGTGGTTCCCAAACTTTTTCCACCGCTTGTTCAGGGAAAGCCCCTAGCGGGCTGGACTGGTTTGTTTACCTGCCGCATCTGCAGGTTTGGCTGATTGCGGCTCCCAGTGGCCATGGTTCGCTGCTCCAGGCCAATTGGAGCTGCTGGAAGCAGCGTGGGCGGAGGGACATACTGGCCGCCACTTCCAGCAACTCCTATTGGCCTGGAGCAGCGAACCGCGGCCTCTGAGAGCCGCAATCAGCCAAACCTGCAGACGCGGCAGGTAAACAAACCAGCCCGGCCTAGCAGGGGCTTTCCCTGAACAACCAGCGACCCAAGTTTGGGAATCACTGCTCTAAAGCATCACATCTGAAACCCTCCAGTGGGACCTTCTCTCATTCCTTGTCCCTTCTCATCCATTCTTACCCTGTGTCTGGTTTTCCTATCCCCTTCATGACCCCTATAGGAGGTGATTGTGCCACCCACTCAGTAGGTCCTGAGTCCATATCATCACATCTGCCCTACAAAATGCAGCCCCTTCCAGCCTTCCCTTTTCCATACAAGGGCACATTTATGGCCATGTTCTGCCACAGTTTTCCCATGTATGCTCAGATACCTCAGCCTTTCTTTCTTGCTCAGTATGCTTGCTCCTTTTCTTTAAATCCATGCTCTACAATGCCCCCAGGTCCTCTCTTCAGTATACCATCAAACCTTGTGGCACAACCCTCTCCAATAGCTACACCCATGTCTGTTGAAGAGCAGCAAGAGACCCAGAGTGACCAGTCACCACTGTTCAGTAGCTTTAGCTGAACCTACTTCAAGAGATGGTGCCAAACCTTTGGAACCTCCCAATGGAGCTGGAGCCGAAGCACATGTGGAAATGAAATGTGTAAGTAGTACCAGGTATTAAATGCAAACAACGAGCCCTGTAGGAAACCTGACTTTTATGGAATTTGATCTTTGTTACATGCAAAACTGCATGTTAAAACAAACTGTTGTGTTTATGCTAATGTTTGCCCAACATTGCTATAAATGGAAAGTACCCCAGTGATGTTTCTGTGATGTGGTGAGAATTCATCAAAAAGAGAGAGGTGCTTTGCCTGTGGGGTAACTCCACATTTGCATTAAACTTTATTACAAATCACCGTTTGAATAAATTTTACTTGAGTTGAATCTGTGATCAGCTGTGGTTGAATTTATGCATACAAATGTATTTTTAAACAGGTGTTCTGCTTTTTATAAATAAACTGGAAAACATCCTGTGAAGAACTTCTAGACGTAAGTTCTTGTTTTTATCATTTTTGTGGGGTTTTTAGAAAAGTAGCCCCTTACTCTAAGCTTTGTAAATGTTATTACACACTTAACTGGAGGGAGTGACTACACTAAAGATGGTCACATAGCATCAAGCTGTTTTATTTTTCTGCCTCACTTTGTACTTTTCACCAATTCCAATGAATATTGTTTGCCATTTAACACAATTACAAAGTGGCAGGATGGAGTCATATTTGCTAAGTATAAAAGCTTTTTGGGTTCAGCATGCAGAATTTCAAACGTGTGTGTGTATTGGATGAGTCAGAAAGACAGGTAAGTGTGGAAAACAGCCTGAGAACTCCCCAGGCCCAAGTGTCCCAGTCCCCTATCTCCAGAGAAAGAACAGTTTGTGCAGCTGCAGTGGCAGCTTCCTCAAGTGGGCCCTATATCTGGAAGGGACCCCATCTGCAGGGTGGAGCAGGGATTTCATTCTTCATAGTATCATAGAAAGTGGTTACTGACAGGAGCCTCGAATAGAATACAACAATTTCTATACACTCCATTGAGAAACATTTTCTACGTGAATTGATCTTTTCCTAGTTCTGGATCTTTAGACAAAACCTCTCATCCAAAAGGAATCAGTGACATCAGTAGTAGCTAGAGAAGTCTAAAGGAAAAAGGCAAAATCTATTACACTTCCTTCAATGACAAGACAAATGTTTTTATTGCAATTTCATTAAAATCAGAATTGGAAAAAACAATCCTTGTTAAAACATTCAACTGAATAGGCTCCTGGTGCTGCAGCTGCTGCAGTTCCACTAAATGTAGAGATCTTGTTTTAGCTATAATAAGTTTTTTCTTGCCTTCTTATTCAATGGAGGTTTTGAACACACATCTAAATGGAAAAGGAGCATGTTCTTCTGTGAGCACAGTCATGCCACCACTCTGTTTCATCTAGTTGAAACGTGTTCCATATGCAACATACTGTAAGTCCTTCACTATGCAGTTCATCCAGGACTGTCTAGAGGTCTTCCTGATGGAGCCAGTATACTAGCTATGTGCAAACCACATACTGGAGCACTTGTCACAGCCCTCTGTCACTAAAGATAGGCTGAGAAAGACTTAAAGGCTTGCCTGGGAGCAAGACTCCCATGATGCTTTGCAATTAAGATAGAACTAGCTTTAGAGTGGAATTTTACTGAGAAGTAACACTTAGCCTATTTTAAAAACTGTTGTAGGAGATATTTTAGCAGTGTATTAACTGCAAGATATGAAATGAATTCCAGTGGAACAGGGAACCTTGCAAACAGCCTAAGATAAGAAGTGTGTACCACAAAGTGGAAATAGATAAGGACCAGAATTATACACAGTAAGGAATATAAAAGTGTAATTGCCCCTAAATTGTAAGGGAAGTAATACCATCTGCAGACTGGATCCTGGCTGTAATACCATCCAGCTGCGGCTGTTGGTAACTGCATGCCTATCAGAATTAACTAACTGTTAATCAGTAAATCCAACCAAAACTCACTTCTCCAAGGTTTGTTGTTATTAAACTAATCCAGACTCAAGAGAACCCCTCACGAAACATATAACCAATAATTGATACAAATTATAACTGATTATCAATCGTTTGATTATTGACAAATCATTAATAATCAATTATTAGTTATTAATGGTGTCCCAGCTGGGAAGATACATGTTATGATAATATATGTTTGTGTTTGCTGGTAAATTGCTGCTACTCCTTCATTATCAGTCTGACAATATTATACGCCTGCTTTCAATAGCAGCCTTTCTCCAGTAGGTCCATGCTCGAGCTCACAGCTGAAACTCTCTCCTATTGCTTTGGCAGGAAAGTGTTGGAATACAAACCATGATGCTTTTAATTCCTATCCTAATAATCTGTGCAGTGGGGAAATCCCCAAGGGCAGGACTAGTCTACAGAACTGAATAGAGAAGGATATAATTTCCTACTGCAAGGGCCAGGGTCCTGAGAGTGAAGCACTGGATGTTTGTGACAATATCACTAGCTTTAAAATCCTGTCGCTTCTCTTATCCTGCATGCTTTGAAGGACACAATATTTGACTTATGAAGTGGCAGGAAATGAGAGATATCATGAATGAACTCTGCCTTGCCAAACTGTCAGATGAGGACTAATTTTTACTCTGTCCAGAAGATTTAAGATGGCTGCATTGTACATCCAACTGCTCAACATTTGTAAGTACATTTTTCATTGCTGTAGCTGGTTCCATCGGTCATAAGCATCATGAAAAGTGAACAAGATTTATTTGACCTGTAGGCTGCGTTTTAAGCAACCTAGTCAGAGATTTATGAGGTACATCAATGAGATCAATGTAACATGTATCCCTGCTAGCTGTTGCTTTAACCCAAGACTTACTGGAGCTCTAGTTGTGCCTTTTATACGAAGCAGCTACTAAAGAAGGCAGGGCTCCCTGAAATCTTTCCACTGGACTCTCAGGCAGCACCCACAATGCCCACACCCAAAGGCAACTCGGACTTTGTGCTCTGAAGACAGTTAGACAAAAACACTGCCAAGAAATAGCTTTCAGCTGAAAAAAACATTCTGGGTACTAACATGCAAATAAATTGTACAAGAAACCTCACTGGCTATAATGGAACAAGACATGGCTGTGGGACACTACCATAGCTTGGGTCCTAAGTGTTCTGAACAGTGGCCCCTTCTTCCTAACTCAGTCGAAGGTGTCAAGACATGCCTTAATGCCCAAAACCTGCACATTGAATCACCAGCATCAGGGGGCTGAAGGTCAAAACTAACTTTCATCCTAGTGGGGTCAGTTTGGAAACTACAGGGGAAAACCATAGCAAAGCTCCAGTGGGGTTTTTCTGTGGGTTAATCCCTGCCTTAAGGAAGGGCCTAAGTTCTGCACTGCTTGTCCTGTTTACTAATACGATTACGTAGCACTTTTCATCCTCAAGGTTCACTTCAGGGCACTTCACACACACTGCCCACAAGGGCTGCTGAAATGCAGCCCTGTGCAGGGCCGCCCAGGGCGGGGAATGGCGGGGGGAACAAGTGGGGTAATTTGCCCTGGGTCCCACAGGGCCCCCCCCCCCGAGACTATAATATTCTATAGTATTGCAACTTTTTTTATGGAAGGGGCCCCCGAAATTGCTTTGCCCCTCTGGGTGGCCCTTGCCCTGTGCAGTGCATCAGTAGGGTTATGTATTGTTTGTATTGCAGACATATCGAAATGTTAGACACGCTCCAGACAAGAGCCAGATTCTTCCCAAAGAGCTTAGTGAGATGAAGGGGAAGGGACATAATACATAAATATAGTGATCTGGAGGGTGGCAGAGACATGTTTTCTTAGCCCCGGGAGTTATTTTAATGTGGTTTTTGAATAGCGCTCCCAAGGGAGTGAATTAAATGAGGCAAAGGTAGAGGACAGATGGACAAAATAACATCGTGAAAGTCATTTCAGCCAGATGGTAGCCTGGACTCAGGCATGGCAATTATTATGACAGGAAAAGCCCAAAGATCTATTGAAATGTGTGTCATCAGCCTGAGGAGTGGATGTGAAATGAGCTCAGGTGGGAGATGGGACTAGTGGCTGTTCACATTTTATATGCAGGACAATGGAGAACCAGGAGCTTCTAGCTTTCCCCATGAACACCCAAGACATTCCCCCTCAGCCACAGCATCTAGAACCTCCAGAGGAGATTGTGGAGGAAGCGGAGTATGGCACTGAGGAAGAGGTGACTCTGAGAACCAACATATCCTCCTCCTACCTAGATGAGGTTGTCAGGCCTCCACCTCTAGCGTTGACCTATAACTTACGGCTTTTTCAGGACCTAGCAAAGCAAGTTGCAGGTACCATTGGAAGAAGTCAAGGACACTCATCACAAGCTCCTTGACTTATTACACTCATCCTCTAAAATAGCCCTCCCTATTAATGACACTCCCTTGGATCCTGCAGAAACCACACGGCAGACCCCAGCATCAGTGGCACCTACCTTGCATCTGATGAAGTGGGTTCTAGCCCACGAAAGCTTATCCCCAAATACGTTTGTTAGTCTCTAAGGTGCCACAAAGACACTCATTGTTTTTACTGGCACCTACCTGCAAGCAAACCAATTAAAAAAAAAAAAGTCCCATGTACGGAGAGAGAATTCCTCTTCTCCCACCCTCCCCCAAACTCTAGTGTCATGGGAACTGTGAACACTTGGGGCCATCAGCACCAAATGAGGTTCACTCCCTATGACAGGGATTGGAAACATTTGGACCTATTTGGTAGGAAAGCTTATTTCTTGGCTACGCTACAGTTTCAAATCACTAAATATCAATCCTTAACTTTGAAATATGACTGTCAACTATTCGAAACTTAGCAACTGTATTGCTCACCTTCCTGAGTCACAGAGTGAACAGTTCAAAGCTGTCAGTCAGAAGGAACAGCTATTAGCCAAGACAGCGCTACAGATTGTCCTTGATGCAGCCGACACAATGACCTGGTCCATCTCCATAGCGATGGTTATGTGATATGCATCATGGTTACACCTTTCAGGCTTCCCTAAAGAGGTGCAGTTGACTGTCGATGACCTTCCCTTTGAAGGCACCAAGGTCTTTGTAGCAAAGTCAGATGCCTCTCTTCATATCCTAAAAGACTGTCGGGCTGCTTGCCACTCATTGGGATCTATACACCTGGACAAAAGAGAAAATTTGGTCTGCAGCCCCAACACAAGCCACTCACCTCCTAACACCCGACGGAACACTAATGCAAACTTCAGAGGAAGACATCTAAATTTCCTAGGCAAAAATCATCTGGCCCATCTCTAAACACCAATTTTGACATGTTGGTTGAAGCATTGAGAAACCACTACCCTCAACCACTATAGCTGACCACTGCTTCCTACACATCTGGTTACTGCCTTGCAAAGTTCCACAGCACCTGGGAACGCATAACATTGGAACAAGAAGTCCTGGAAGTTGTTCACAATGGCTATTCCATCCATTGTACCTCCTTATCTCCTCCATTAGGGATACTGCTTGGGAGTCACCCACAATGGAGCACCCATGAGGCTGCTACTTGAAGAAGTAATAGTTGTTAATCACCTTGTGCAGTAACAATTGTTCTTTGAGATGTCTTCCTCTATGGCTGTTTCACAACCCTCTACGTCCGAGTTGTTGTCAATGACTCTGCAATAGAGAAGGAACTGGGGAGGCGGGGGTAGCCCATGTGCTCTGGCTAGCCTTGTGGCAGGGCATGAGGAGAGAAAGTGCCTGTGCAGGCATAACAGACACTGCTACCAAAGTTTGCTGATCAGCAGGGCAGAGACGCAAGCACACTTACAGTGGAGCACCCACAGAGAGAGACATCACAAAGAACCATTGTTACTGCACGAGGTGAGTAACTTCGTCTCACCTTAGGGTTTGAACAGTACTTTTCTCTATACAACACCTGGTACAGGTGACAAGCATTATAAGAAGACAAACGCATGGGAGCAGTTCTCTAGAAGATCTTTTGCTAACAGGCTTCCCTGCTGTGACAATTGGAGAACCACCCATGTAATTCAGTGAATCCTGCCACTGACAAGGCTGGTTGTGTCCCCAGACAAAGCCTCTCCAGCCCTTTTGTAATCAGCAGCATGGGGGTGAGGTTGGGGGGTGCTGCTGTCCGGTGGTGTTGGTGGGCTCTCATGCAAGTCAGCTATTGTGTTATACAAAATCCTGCAGAGCCAGACCTGAAATGAGGCTGCATAAATGTTAGGCACCATCCTAATACCTCTTGCCAGTGAATGCCCCTTACATCTCCAGTGTGCTGGGCAGGGGTTAGAGCTTGTGCTGGGTGAGTGAAAGCAGAGGCCTGGAAGGCGAAGAAATTGCCTGCTGTAAGAAATTGCTCTGTTTTCTAATATGCATTAGGTCAGGCTCCCTGGTCCCTCACCTTTTCGTCAGTTCTCCTCAGCTTGCTCCCATCCTCACCACTTCTGGCAGTCTGCTCCCCCTCAGATGATTCCTTTTGGGGGTGATCCATATAATTATTATCTCTCTTTGCTGTTACTGACCTGTTACTATATTAACACATTTGGAGATACAATTTGTATGAAAGACTATGTAAATTAGTGTGGCATAGTGCTGGTTCATCCATCTCTCTGCTTAGAGAGACAATCCTATAGAATTCCTAATTTCCCAGACTGGTCCCTCACCATCCATCCGTTTTCCCCTTCTTGCCCCATCACTTAGTACCCAAGAGAAATGGAATCTCTGAAGGAAAATAATTCATTGCTCATGGGTTATTTGCAAAACATAGAGAATTTATTAATCTCCAAACAGCGTGGAATGTAGAGTGAGTTAAGAGTCAGCTTCACATTTCTTTATTCTCCTTATGTTAAAACAAGCAAATCTATGTACATGTTTCCAAGACAGTTATTAACATCTTTATAAATTAAGCAGCCAGGACCAGGAAAGAGTTTTTTCCCCACCCCACCGCCCCCGGCTACACACAGTATTTCCAGAAGCACTCAGAGAGGTTCCCACGTCTTTTATTCTGTTTCCTGTCTTTGGCCAGCAGGTGGCTCAGCAAAGCAATTCGAGGGTGGCTTCCATAGAAAGCCTAAAATCAAGCAACAGCTGCAGGTTAGTGAGTGGGAAATGGAATTAATCCTCTGAAAAATGCTTACAATGAGATGTAGTCCCTCTGTCATCTCTGACCAGGCCCTGTGGCCCCATATTCTGACTACCCCGGGAAGACAGACAACCCAATTTCCATCAGTGATCCAAAATGCTAATCAAACTCCCTGCCTTAATCTTTAAAGGATCGATATATGGGAAATAGTAATGATTTTGTATAATCAATTAGCCCATTATCATTGTGCTAATATTGCACACGTTGCAGTGGGAAAAGTGATATACTTATTGACTCTCACTCATATCCATACACACGCTTTAGCCAGGCCTGTAGAGGCTGGAACTGGCCTTTTAATGGGAAGGCAGTTTTTCAGGAGAGGGTTGGAATTTTAAAGTTATGCTGAAATGCTTCAATTTCTGCCAAATCTGTGTTACTGTGGCCTTGAAAATATTTTTAAAATTATGCAGATTAGCAGGTTTTTGTCATCATCTTTCAACATCCTTTTTCTGCTACAGAAAGATGGGTCATACTTTGATCTAAACTATTTTTTAGTTAAATGAGACTTTAAAGGGTGTCTTATTATCCACTTCTCCTTAATCTAAAATGTGGGTTTCCAGTTGCTTATTTTGACAATAGCTAGTCATTCATTTACCTCTTTCACATTTTCCCCTGGATTGTAGCTGCTAGGGCTGAGACCTGGAAAAACAAGTATAAAATGCTTCTTAGTTTAGAAATGGAGAGACTACGCATGTCACTTCTGATTGCCAGAATAGAACCCACAGAGGTAAAACAGACGTTAAGAAGATCAAATACCAACTGTTCCTTCTGATGTAGGGTCAGTCCTTGTCATAGCACATTATTCCTGATGGATGTATGATAGTGGGACTGCAGCACTTACTTAATCTTACCTGTAAGGAACCTCTCTCCCGCATAAGTCGTTGTATCATGACATTTATGGCTGTAGATTCTGCATTTTCTGAAAATGCTGCTGCATTTCAACAGATTGTGATATTTGCATGGCTCAGTTACTCACTCCCAGACCAAGTCCCTGTCTTGCCTAGAGGAGTTCCTTGCCTTTTAGTCATCAACAGCCACTCAACATCAGTATGAAGTTCAACAGACTTTTTTTCAGACTCACACTGACTTTGAGGGCTGCAACTTCCTTTCACTGTTAATGAGTTCTTAATGGGATTGTACCTGATGGTTCTTTGATTCTCCCCCCGACTTAAAATGTTCCTGCTGGTGGGGTTTGGGTTCTCTGCAGACAGTGAAGTTCAGCTGCTTTGATAATGTGCACCATCCAGGCAGATTCATATTGCAAGATGTTTCTTATTTCTTGCTGCTCAAAGCAAGTGAATTTTCAGAAGGGACCCTTGGTATTCTGTACCTTGGAAAAATTCTATGTGTAAAGTGCGTGGGAGAGCTTTACCTTCTTTGCTGGGAGTGTCCTCAGTTTGTGCCCTCAGGAGCCTTGGCAGAGTCTGAAGCAGAGAAGCTTTCCCCAAGCTGTCCAATCGCTCCACGTTTAATCGTGTATCTTCATCTGCTGTTGGTAGAAGAAGACATCAGAGTCTGTATGGGATGACACCTCCCTGTTTCCTTTTGGGCAACAACCATTCAGTCAGCTGGCTCCTGAACAGGCCTGTGGGCCCCACGTTTTGAAGATGTCAGAAGGCACCAGCAGTTAATCACTGACCTTTATTTAATGAATGAGAAAAAGGTGGCAATTGCCTCTTTGGGCACCTGAGTCACCCTCCTGATGTTACATCTATACAGTCTCTGTTCTCACTGCTCTAATAGATCTGCCCAATTCGGCCCAGGAAGTCACCCACTGGTTTGGGGCCCTGGGTACCTAGAGCCCCAAGCACAGAAACTACTGCTGTTTGGGATGTCTGCAATGCTAAAAGAAACACAATGTGAAAGTGGCAGTCTGCCAAATGATTACATGGAGCAGCATGTGGCTGCTGCTCAGATGAACTGGACAGGCTACCAAAACAAAATCCGACCGTCTGAAAGGAAACAGAGGTGAGATTTAACAAGATAATGATTTCTAGAACTTTGTGACACCATTTCAGGAGAACCTACATGAATACAAGCTGGGGTCTTTTAGCACCCTGAAATAGTTGGCTGATTTAGAGACAATATAATGGATCATAGGTATTACTTATCTGCTTTTGATTTCCCCACAAACCCCTTCTTTTATTTAAATTAAATTTAAAATCCTTGTAATGAAAACAAAATATCTGAGGGGGGGAGAGATTTTTTTAAAATCCTTGGCCATAAGTGAATACTGTAGTTTGCCTAGTAACTATGCAGAGACACAGTTGCAGAGGTCACTGGGAAGTTTCAGAAATGTCTTTGCATGACAAGCTGTTACCTCCATGTGCATTATGCTGAGACATTTCACACGGTTATTCTAATATACTTTGCCTCTCCCTAGCAATGCTGATATACACCTTTGGTTTGAGATAAAAATATAGATTCCTAATTTTTGTCTTTTGTTCTCTAGAGGGTGCTTTTTAATTAATAGAGAAGATTTAATAAGCTTAATGCATGCCTCCAAACAAATGCAGTTGATATTACTGGTTACTGCCAGCTCGTCCATCTCATCATGCAGTGAATGATGTCTGGACTGAATGACAGCTGGCTGTAAACTGACTGCAATTACACAGTAGAAGGTTTGTAAAGACACTCGTTTAAATTCTAGACTTACGAATATTTAGAAAAACACTTTAGTGTCTATCAGACTTTGTAAACGAATATAGTAGCAGTGTCTCCAACAAAAGACCATGAATTACTTAAGTAGAGGGCAGGTGGGCACAGTCCCTTCTTCATGCACAGCTTTCTGACCTGCAGCACTCCCTGATCTTCCAGTCCTGAGCCCTGGCTCAGAGTTCGGTTCATACATTTCAATCCTGACTATATGGTATCCTCTCTATTCCATTTTTGGACCCCTTATCCTGTTTTACCTATGCCCCTCAGTCCTGACCTACTGTACCTCTACTTTTGTAAACCTTGGATTCCCCAAGCAGAAACTTCTTCTCTTTGAAAACTGAATGAAGTCTCCTTAATGTGAGCAACTCTCTACCAGGGTACTAAATGTGAAATGGCTAAACTCATTTTCATTACTGACTTAAGCCAAAATTGGACTGTCCTCAACTCCAAGCTGGGAATGGTTACTGAATTAATTTCTGCAGTACCGCTCCCACTTCTTCTAGATACTCATTATTTTTTAAATTAAAAAATAAGTCATCTTAAAGTACAGCCAGAGGAACTGGCCATGCAGCCAGGCTACTCTAAATGGAGAATCAAATGTCAGCTAGCTCACTTTTCATGTTGCAGGGTTCAGAGAGCTTGCATTCAGGATCTGAAGGCAATAGCAAGGGATATTTAGGGCACCCAACCTCTCCATTTTCTGAGGACTTACACTGAACTGTTGATTCCAATTGTGCCTCTAGCATCATGAAGAAACACCTGCTTTTTGCTGCAGCTGAAGAACACAGATGAGAAAAGGTCCTTTCTGAAAGAATTTCTCGGTTACTCATTCGACATTACTGTCCAGTGCCCTACTAAGCTCCTGACCACTAAAAGCAAAAAAAGTCTTACCTGAGAGCTGATAGGACACCTCCCTGGAGTCAATAATGGGGAGAGACAAGAGAGGACATGAGAGGCTGATAATAAAGAGATAGCAGAATACCAGCCTATGCATTGTTGCTGCGTGAATATAATTTGTCTTTGTTGACCCCTTTGTGCAGAACCCCTATCTGACTGGTGCTGCGCCTCCCAGTTTCACTCATTATATAGCCACGCATGACCTCATCAATATCGTCATCCAAAAAAACATCCAGTGAATTTATTGCCCATTGATTCTAAATGGAAACCACTTTGCATTGATGTCATTTTTCAAGGTAACAGTTCATAGCCAATAAATTTACTGTCTCATTGCATGGTGTATAAAGTGGATATTATATCAAACCAGGCACAGTAAGTTTATAAATCTGGCATAAAAAATAACTTCCAGTTATAAATCATGAGTTAATGAAAGGGTAAGACATTGGTTGAAATGACCAGGGCAGTGAGATGGCTGATTTATGAGCCTTAGCAAGCTTGACGCAGAGCATCTGATATGAAATGTTTTGATTTTTTGCCTTTTGTGAGTTGGATGGATGAGTTGTCATGTTGTGTTGGGGGTTCTCGTGCCAGGAGAGTGAGAAGAGAGGAGATTAAAACTTCCATCCAGTTGTTTAATTTACAAAGAAAAGCTGAGCTGAGTTCAAGATGCTGGTGTTTTTCCCATAGATTTCATGTCTGTTTATTTTTTCCCATTTGCAAAGGCCTTTTCCAATATTGCCCTAGAGAATTGCCTTGGCAGCAGGAGCATAACTTTGATCTTTCTTTACGGTTAAGTGGAGACTCGCTCAATACATATAAACTAGTTTGGGAAGTGTTAAATGTAGCTCTTTTACTAGCCTGTGAGCAGCACTGACCTCTTTTCTAGCTTACCTACCACGTGTTTCCCTCCTCTAAAGAAATTTACTTGATCTTGTATTAGATAATGTGCTACTCTCTAGCTGGCTATCTTTTTTTCTTTTTAAAGCTAACATTGTGGGTACCATGCAAAACCAGCAGCCTCGTGACATTATTCTTGGTGTTCCTGCATCCATTCATCTACCTTGTCTCATGTCACCTCTCCTTGCAATCACACCTGTCTTTTCCTTCTAGATTATGAACTCCTCTGGGACGGGGTCAGGTGTTCATTCAAGCATCACACACCCCGTATACAGATATTAATGTCATAAACTGACATATATTTATGCTGTGAACCTTTGGTTCGGGTGATGTTGAGAACATGAGCTTGCATTCAGGTCTACAAAAATAGCCATCCCAGTTCAAGCACACTGTCCCTGAACATAGTTTTCCTGCCTTCCAACGCTCTAGAAAAACAAAGTGAGCTCTGATCAGTTGATACTAGGACTTTTCAGTTTCCTTTTGTCTTTAGTAATGAGGTTGATCTTTCATACTGTAGCTTCTGGAGTTATCTGAAAATTATCTGTAACTGGAATTCACCAGATGACAAAACAAAAAACAGATCAGTCACATCTGCATCAGCTTGAGATACAGGTCATCTGTCCAAGATGCAAGGACGTATTGAGCAGCACAGAGATCATATTAGAAGGCAAACACATTAAGGAAGTATGAGCATTCATTTACCTGTGCAGCACTGTACTAGCCAACAGTGACCTCAAGAGAAAGTGACATCATGGATTGGAAAGCCATCCACACCATTCTCTAAAATCAACAATGTACAGAAATCAAAGCTATAAATACCAAAACAAAACTCTGAATGTTCAACTCAGATGTTATTGATCTCAATCCTAAGTTATGGCAACAAGAACTGGAGATCTATGTTAGATAGCAAACTAGACACCTTTGAAAATAAGTGCTTAAGAAAAATTCTGTACACTGGTTAGACAGACTTCATCACCAGCAAAGAGATCTGATAAATCACTAACCAGCAGTTCATCTCTCCTACAACAGAAGAAAGCAATGGACAGATTTGGCTCATTCACACCAGGTGCCAATATACAGACTCCCACATGAAGCTGCCAAGTGAAAATCAACTGGTGTGAGGAAACATGAGCACCCAAGAGAAACCTTAAGAAGAACCCTTTACAGGGAGGACAGAAGAATTGATCTCAAAACCATAGAGCAGATGGAAGCAGTAGCTAATTGCAGAGATGGATGAAAGAGAGTTTCCATCCTATGCACCAACACTGGCACAAGAAGGATGGGGACATTCCACATAAGGCATGTCTTACATACATGGAGCTACATCTGTAGTAGCGTGTGAGTAGGTGCATATAGGAGCCATATATCAATTTGTAAAACATCTGTTGTAGATGCCTCAACTGTGTGACTCATTTCCTACTTACTGGACTTGTCTTTGTTTGGGTGAGTGAGTGAGATAGTTTTCTCTAACTCTGTTCTAAATTAACAAATTCATGTACTCTTCTCCCCCTCTACAGGGAATGCAAGTGGCTGAAGGAACTCTTCCCTCCATTTGTGACTCATGCACCTTTTTATTCCAAGATTGCAAACAGCAATTAGGTCTGATTTTTGCTGCATGACCTCATTGTTTAAGATGGTGCTGACTGCTCAGTACAAACACTTCTCCTTCAGTGAGCTATCAATGACAATGGCATCATCAACATTCACTCAACACATCCTCTAAGGAAAGCTAATGAAGGAAGCACTCTACATTAGCAATTTTTGTTCTTTGTCTTCCCACCAGGAAGAGTGCAGCCTCTTACAGCAATCATGAAGTGCGTCATGTAGAAATAGGGCATCTTGCCCATATCTTATTGCTTTCTACTCAGGTCTTGCATTTGTCACCTATAAACTCTCCTTTGCTGGGGTGCCAAAGGCATTCAAGAGCAGGGTGGACGTCATCATGCAAAGCAAGGAAACAACTCCTCTAAAGAGGGTACAAAAACCCAAGCATGTGGCTGGCAAAAGTGGATGTGAAATGTCAGTTTGAAAATTTGGGGGATTGTTTATAGGAGAGTTTTTAAGCTTTTCCAAAACCATTATTCAAAACAAAAATATTCTCTGAATCCTTACTATGTTGGTAGATTTAGCTTCCAGGGGCAATACTTGCCTGTGAGATAACAAGGCACTTTGATTGTTGTTGTTGTTATTTGATTACAGTTTGATTATTGAACTTCTTGTGGAATAACAAGGAAGAGTAACCACATTACTGTACTTTCAGTATTTAATAATAATCTTTACTAACCAGGAGGAACCTTTGTAAACGAGTTAATTTATACTGTTGACCAGTTTTGATTCAAAATATAAATTACTAAGGAGATGTGGAATCTCTGTGTCTGGAGGTTTTAAAGAGCAGGTTAGACAAACACCTGTCAGGGGTGGTCTAGGAAATACTTAGTCCTACCTCAGCGCAGGGGACTGGACTAGATGACTTCTCGAGGTCCCTTCTAATCCTAAATTTCTAGGATTATTAAATCCTTTTATAAGTCGCTGATCTGGGATGGTCACTTGTTAGGGTGACCAGATGTCCCCATTTTATAGGGACAGTCCTGATTTTTGGGTCTTTTTCTTATATATGCTCCTATTGCCCCCCACCCCCTGTCCTGATTTTTCACACTTGCTGTCTGGTCATCCTTTCACTTGTTCAAGTCACGAACACTAAGTTGTATTTCCAGTCAATTATATTTCCATCCATATACTGTATCCGTATAATTTTGTAAACCTGAGCATACAAAAGGAAGTAGTAAAGGAACTGAGATACTGAAACTTACAAAATCAAACAAAAACCTAACCATAATATGGACACTTCCTGTTAACTTTCCTTTTTCTTAGCTGCTTATTAGCCCATTGCATAGGCAGTAACAGTAATATGGCATGTATGGCGTGTCCTGTGTATAACCAAATAGTATTTCTACTCTTTGAATCTGAGAGAAAAGTTGTAAGAGATGAAAGTAGGCTTTTCTCTTAGCTCGGTTGCTGAAAGGCATGCATGTGTGCATGCATATGAGTGCATGTTTATGTGAGTGAAGATGGCAAGGAATTAAATGCTTCTGCAGATTTTTTTTTTTTTTTTTTTTTTTTTTGGCAGATAAATGGGAAACAGTCCCCGGGACCTGGGCTAGTACCAGATCCCAGCTGCCAAACACTGCTCCTTTGTAGGGCAGTTTCTACCCGTTCTGAGAATACCCTCTTTGAAGCAAGCCCTGCTGGGCTGGCACACAGTATTCTGGGTTTATTCTCTCCAAGCGAAGCCTTACAAACTGGCCTTTATTTTCCTTATCCACCCAACACTAGGGAATTAACAACTAAAAGCTTCACATGTTCAACATGAAGGACATTAAATCTGGCATGACTGGAGCTTGGAAATGTTACACATCAGCCACCTATGGGATTCAGATTCTATATTATGCATCTACTGGAGTACAGTCCTCAGACTCAGAATAAGGCTATTTTTGTCCCATGGGAATTAAATTTGTTCCACACAAAATATCATGGAGCCAACTGGGAAATTATAGTTTATTTTTGAAAAGTAAAATGGCGAAACAATACAATTGGCAGAAGGGATAAGCAAAGGGAATCCCTTTCAATCCCCAAGTGCCCTCAGATAATCTGCTTTAACCCAGGTGAGAGAGTCTGGCGTGAGGAGAGAGTCTTGGACCGAACCAAAAGACCAACAGCAAATTCACCAGCAGCAAAAAAGTGAATGGTCAGAGTTACTCATAGGAAACTAAGAAAAACATAATATCTTACTGAAGTAACTTCTCTTGCCTACACCTGGATCTCTCTATAGCTGCAAAAACATAGACAATTCCTAAGAATTTTCCTTTCTGTCATGTTACTCATCATGTTCTGTGTTGAATGACTGCTGCAATTATAGCATAAGAACATAAGAACGGTCGTACCGGGTCAGACCAAAGGTCCATCTAGCCCAGTATCTGTCTATCGACAGTGGCCAATGCCAAGTGCCCCAGAGGGAGTGAAGCTAACAGGCAATGATCAAGTGATGTGTCCCACCTCTGCTCAAGACACCTCTGTTGCTGGTTGAGGAGGAAGAAAGGTCCCAGGGAAGCAAGCAGGTCAATGGAGCAGAGGAACCTCACATAGTTGGGACCCTCCTCTTCAGATGGTGTGGGGTTGCTCTCCGCACTGAGGTTACCTCTCCAGGGACGGAACCCTGTTGCTAGGAAAGGCAGCAATGGGGAGATTCGATCTTAGAAACATAGATAGCTGGTTTGTGGTGACCGGAGACATATGGTGACTTGTCTGCCTGGTGCGAAAGTTGCGGATCTCTCAGACGGCATTCTGGAGGGGGGGGAGACAGACTTATGTGTAGTGCTGGGGGGAGCCGGTGTCATGGTACATGTAGTACAATGAACATAGGGAATGGTAGGAGAATGTCCTGGAAGCCAATTAGGCTGCTC
>NC_133791.1:242454-310400 GCF_003597395.2 Chelonoidis abingdonii | reverse complement strand
GAGCAGCCTAATTGGCTTCCAGGACATTCTCCTACCACTTCCCTATGTTCATTGACCTACATGTACCATGACACCGGCTCCCCCCAGCACTACACATAAGTCTGTCTCCCCCCCCCTCCAGAATGCCTTGAGAGATCCGCAACTTTCGCACCAGGCAGACAAGTCAGCCATATGTTCTCCCGGTCACCACAAACCAGCTATCTATGTTTCTAAGATCGAATCTCCCATTGCTGCCTTTCCTAGCACAGGAGTTCCGTCCTGGAGAGGTAACCTCAGTGCGCGAGAGCAACCCCAGCACCATCTGAAGAGGAGGGCGTCCCAACTATGGAGGTTTCCTCTGCTCCATTGCTGCTTGCTTCCTGGGCCTTTCTTCCTCCTCACAGCACAGAGGCTGTTGAGCAGAGGTGGGACACAATTCTATGGCGGCCCGGAAAGCCTCATCAACATACCTCTCTGCCTCTCTTAGCTCCTCCAGTTCCGCCACCCTGGCCTCCAAAGTCCGTACGTGGTCTCTGAGGGCCAGGAGCTCCTTGCATCGACTGCACACGTATGCCACCCGCCCACAAGGCAGGTAATCATACATGCTACGCTCAGCGCATTTTCATCACTGCAGTATCTGAGCACCAGAAGAATTTAGACCAGTTTAGTCATCTCTGTTTCTGCAGATGGATGGGTTTTGTACCAGGTGCCTTTGTCTATATGTTAACAATTTTGGGGAGTGCTAGCAACAGTGCAAGTGCTAGTGTAGACAGGCCACTGGCATTTTTACCACAGAATTGAGTGCTGATACCAATCTCTTTTGTTATGAGGAAATGTTATGTTATGCTGCAGAGAAAAATCAAACTGAATGGACAGACCTGGGCGCCTGTACTCTGACCTTTGATCTGCTGGTAGTGGATAAAGATCAGGAGTCCATATTGATCATGTTGAATCTATTGGCTGCCTTTTATTCTTCTAATCACAGTTGTTGTTATCTGGATTGCCATATCACTTGGTGGCACTCATTGGGAATCAGGACCTCATTGTGCTAGGCACTACTCAAATATATACAATGAAAAGATGCTCCCTGTCCAAAGAGTTTACAATCTAATTTGTAGTGTTGCTTCACCTGCAAACCCACCCATCCAGGAGAGGAAACGTTGCCTTTTGGTTACTTCATTCCTATCTCTTAGAGAGATCTCTGAGTGTAGTTTTGGTCAGTTCTGTCCCAAAGCTGTTCTTCTGCAGGGCTCCATCTCATGTCCTTCTCGTTTGGTGAGCATATGGGGCTCCTAGGAAGGTTAGGAAAGAGGCATGGGCTGCAGTGCTGTCAGTAAACCCGCCTATATACTTGTATTTCATCTGACCTGGCCAGAGCTATCAAGTGCTTTACCCACTGTTTGGTAGAGAGTGAGTCACAGATGAGAGGTGTTTGGATGAAGTTCAATCTGGGGGATTTGGGGAAGCACTTGGAAGATATGGAAAGGATTACATCACTTCCTTTGTTGAGGGTGTTTGCCTGTCACTAGCTTTATAATCTGGAGGTGCTGTTGGATCCCCAACTGCTATTCGTTGGCTCATATAGAAGCCTTGACAAGGACAGCTCACTTCCATTTCCAGCTAGCCAAATAGCAATAACCACATCTCTCCGATGCAAACCTTGTTACTGTGATCTATGCTCAGCATGTTCGCAATGCTCCCAACACCTTAGATCAGCCTGTAAACTGAAGATGATGCAAAACACTGAAGCTTGTTTATTCAGTGGAGTTTCTTGTTGGGAGCACAGCACCTGGTATACAGGCTTCACACCGGCTGCCTGAGGATTTCTAGCTAGAATTTAAGTTGTTGTTTTGGCCTGCTGCCTCTCTCCTGTGCCACACGGCTGCAATTGTGAGAAGCCAGGGTTCTTACTCTGGTGCTCCTTTAGTATGGAAAACAGGCACTTAGCAGGGTGCTGTCTTTGAGGTGCACTGAACTCTGGAGTTCATTCCTGCTACTATCCAAAATAGCCCAAATCTGTTGCCCTTCTGGGCACACTGTGAAGTCCTTCTTTTTCCCTAAGATTTAGGAGGGGGAGTTGTTTGCAGGGAGAGCTGGTAGTGGTAGATGGCTTTTACCTCTGTTGGTTGTGTGGAAGCTGCTGGATTTACTTCTGTTTGTAGTAGTGTGATTGAATTTTTTAACATGTGGCTAAGGTGCCGGGAGCCGTGAAGGGGCACTTTGTACAATTCGTGTATAAATTCAAAGAAAACAAAATCTCTTCCTTTCCCTCTCTTGTCCTGTTTTTAGCTAAGTCTGTCTTGTACTTTGTATCCCTAACAGAGATTGGAGGTTTAGTATCCCTTCCAACATTTTTATTGTCACCTTCTTCATGTGGCTGATGTAAAATGTAGAGCAACGATTATAATTTTACGGTTAGATGGTTAAGCCAGATGATTGTGCCTGGAGTAGCAGAGTGTATTGCTGAGATGCCTCCTTCATATTTGTGAAGTGGGCATTGAGTTGTTATATGTTCCCTGGTCTGTTCTGGGTGACCACAGCTGCAAGCAAGTATCTGCATGTGCCATAGTTTGTGCAGATATGGTTTAGGATTGCCCATGAGGGTCGTGGGAGATCAAAGCCAGGGATCTTTATTATCATTAACTGTTATAACTCTAGATATTTCTTGTTACCCACATGAATATCCAGTCTCTTCTACATCACATCCTGTTGTCAAAGTTCTGCCCTGGCTTCTTGCCAAACCCTTCTTTTTGTCTCCTTCATTCACTTTAGCCTCTTTCCTTCCTCCACATTTGGAATGGCAACAGCCACTAAATGCCCTCGCTTTTCCTTCCTCAGATCACCCCATGTGACCTAAGAATAATGTTGACACAAAACTCTTCTTTCTGCTACTTGTGTCAGCTGTTCAATATTCACTTCTGCCTTTAGTGTGTACAATTTTGTGGGAAGAGAGTTTGTTCATTTGTTACATGCAGTTTTCCTTATATAAGATATGTCATAAATAAATGACATCTGACGCTCACTCATAGCTGATTGGTGTGGGTATGAAAGGAAGGGGAATTCCTCTCTGGCCCATGTGGCAACCAGCTCAAAATCTGAAGGATGAAATAGCATTATTGTCTCTTTAGCCTACAGATCTAGGCATTGTTTTTGGCTAAACTATCCAGCTGTTAAAGCCCTGACCCCCTGATTCACAGAGGTTACCTACATGCTGAGTGAACTGTTATAGGAAAAAGTGTTTGGTTGCACAATTTCTGCCACAGTTTAGCTGATCTAGTGTTTTGCCTTTATAATTCCAGTAGCTGGGATGTTCTTTTCAGTAAGATGCACTTGTTAATTTTGTTACATGTTTTCCATGCAAACAGGGCAAAAAAGTGTTTCTTATAAAACATATCTACAAAACTCTGCACAGCCTGGTTACCAGCAATGTGAAAAACCACCCTATTATATCAAGTTCTTTATCCCAGCCCCTCTCTAACCCAGCCCTAAGGGGACACCAGAAAAGTGATCATGCCAGATGTTGAAAATTATGGGGTTTATTTAAAAACTTTCTATAACCCGAAGTTAATGATTCTGGTCTCTAGAGGCTGGGAAGGAGCAAGGGCCTTTCTGCCTGTGAGCCTCCCCCAGGCTCCAGCGGCATTTCTTCATGTCTGCCCCAGGTAAGGTTGCCAACTCTGACTGAAGCTATTCCAGGAGATTTTTTTTTCCAACCTGACATAATGTCATTTTCTTAAAATATCCTATTAAAATGCCCCAGATTGCTTTTACTAGTCCCCAGGAGATTGATGCTGATTCTGGGAGATTCTAGGCCAATCCTGGAGGGTTGGCAACCCTATCTCCAGGATACCCGCTGAGCGCTGCCAGGCTCCCTTCCCCCAGACAACTGGGTCCCCGCAGAGCTCTCCCCTGCCCCTGCCCACTCGGCGCTGGCCAGAGCAGGAAGTGCATCTCCCAGCCAGGACTGGCCCCTAGCCACCGCATGGAGGAGGTGCTGGGTGGCCCCCACAAAGCAAGCCAGAGCTGCAGCTGTGATGGCGGGAGCGTGGCTGAGGGGCCCCAGGTGGGGCAGTGCTCACTGTAGCCTGCCTGCCCAGTAACAGAAGCCCTCATGGGCTGGGGCCAAGCTGCAAGCTGCGGGTGCCAGCTCCCCTGTGGACAGAGAGACAGACACACTGAGAGCTACGGGCACCTACAGACATGCAGGACAGACACACACAGATACTGACAGACACATAGAACCCTATAGACACCCAGGACAGACACACACACAGATCCCTATAGACACCCAGGACTGACAGATGCACTGGCACCTATAGACACCCAGGACAGAGACACACAATGGTACTACAGACATGCAGACAAACAGACGCACAGGTACCTACAGACATGCAAGATAAATACACACAGGTACATACAGACACAAAGAGATATGGAGACATTCAGATGCAACCACAGACATATGGAGATAGGTGCATAAATAGACATAAGTACAGACACACACACAGAAATATCTTCTGTTGTTGTTTGCAGTGTTGTTTATAGCTGTGTTGGTCCCAGGATATTAGAGAGATGAGGTGGATGAGGTAATATCTTGTATTGGACCAAGAGCATGTCTCTCTTGCCAACAAGAGCCATGCAGCGCTCTTCTTCAGGGCTGGGAAAGGTACTCCCAGCATCATAGCTAAATACACAAGGTGAAAAAGATTGTTTAGCATAAGTGGTAAGACATTTTGTAAGAGAGCATTCAAGGTGAAGTGGCCAGTTAACACCTTTGCAGATTTAGGACAAAAAAGGGAGGTTAGTGGTTTTCAGGGTATGGCTACACTGGCACTTTACAGCGCTGCAACTTTGGCGCTCAGGGGTGTGAAAAAACACCCCCCCCCGAGCGCTGCAAGATACAGCGCTGTAAAGTCTCAGTGTAATCAGTGCTGCAGCACTGCAAGCTACACCCGTAGAGGATGTGGTTTACGTGCAGCGCTGGGAGAGCTCTCTCCCAGGGCTGGCGCTCTGACCACACTCACACTTCAAAGCACTGCCACGGCAGCACTCCAAAATTTCAAGTGTAGCCATACCCTCAGATCGATGTACTAAACCAGTGTTTCTTAACCAGGGGTACATAGAAGTCTTCTAGAGGGCACATCATCTCATCTAGATATTTGCCTAGTTTTACAACAGGCTAATAAAAAGAACTGGTGAAATCAGTACAAACTAAAATTTCATACAGACAGTGACTTGTTTATACTGCTCTATATAATATACACTGCAATGTTAGTGCAATATTTATATTCCAATTGATTTTGTTTATATGGTAAAAAGTAAGCAATTTTTCAGAAAGAGTGTTCTGTGATAATAGTATTTTTATGTCTGATTTTGTAAGCAAGTAGTTTTTAAGTGAGGTGTAATTTGGGGACACACAAGACAAATCAGATTCCTGAAAGGGGTACAGTAGTCTGGAAAGGTTGAAAGCCACTATACTAAACAATAAATCGAATGTTGTGATTAAGTCTATGATTTTTAGTGTCTCTCAAAAATATGAATTTAAGCTCTGAGGTTCATCTTTTGATAGCGTTGTACAGTTTTCTTTTGAGGATGAGGACGGAGAAGTCATAAGAACGGCCATACCGGGTCAGACCAAAGGTCCATCAAGCCCAGTAGCCTGTCCTCTGACAGTAGCCAATGGCAGGTGCCACAAAGGGAATGAACAGACTGGTTATCATCAAGTGATCCATGCCCTGTCACCCAATCCCAGCTTCTGCCAAACAGAGGCTAGGACACCATTCCTGCCCATCCTGGCTAATAGCCATTAGTGGACCTATCCTCCATGAATTTTTCTAGTCCCTTTTGAACCCCATTATAATATTGGCCTTCACAACACCCTCTGGCAAGGAGTTCCAGAGGTTGACAGTATGTGTTTGTTTTAAACCTGCTACCTATTAATTTCATTTGGTGGCCCCTTGGTCTTGTATTATGAGAAGGAGTAAATAACACTTCCCTATTTACTTTCTCTATACCAGTCATGATTTAATAGATCTCTAGCATATCCCCCCCTTAATCACCTCTTTTCGAAGCTGAAAAGTCTCAATCTTATTATTCTCTCCTCATGTGGAAGTCTTTCTATACCCCTAATCATTTTTGTTGCCCTTTTCTGAACCTGTTCCAATTCCAATGTATATGTTTTGAGATGGGGTGACCACATCTGCACGCATTATTCAAGGTATGGGCATACCATGGATTTATACAGAGGCAATATGATATTTTCTGTCTTGTTATCTATCCCTTTTGTGATGATTCCCAACATTCTGTTTGCTTTTTTGACTGCCCCTGCACATTGAGTGGATGATTTCAGAGAACTATCCACAATGACTCCAAGATCTGTTTCTTGAGTGGTAACAGCTAATTTAGACCCCGTCGTTGTATATGTATAGTTGGAATTATGTTTTCCAGTCTGCATAACTTTGCATTTATCAACATTAAATTTCATCTTCCATTTTGTTGCCCAGTCACTCAGTTGTGTGAGATCCTTTTGTAGCTCTTAGCAGTCTGCCTGGGACTTAACTATCTTGAGTAGTTTTGTATCATCTGCAAATTTTGCCACCTCACTGTTTATCCCTTTTTCCAGCTCATTTATGAATATGTTACATAGGCCTGGGCCCAGTACAGATCCTTGAAGGACATCACTATTTACCTCTCTCCATTCTGAAAACTGACCATTTAGTCCTACCCTTTGTTTCTTATCTTTTAACCAGTTATCAGGCCATGAGAGAACCTTCCCTCTTACCCCATGACAGCTTATTTTGCTTAAGAGCCTTTGGTGAGGGACCTTGTCAGAGGCTTTCTGAAAATCTAAATATACTATGTCCACTGGATCCCCCTTGTCCACATGCTTGTTGACCCCCCCTCAAAGAATTCTAGTAAATTGGTGAGGCATGATTTCCCTTTACAAAAACCATGTTGACTACAGAGGAAGGGATAGCACAGTGGTTTGACAATTGGCCTGCTAAACCCAGGGTTGTGAGTTCACTCCTTGAGGGGGTCATTTAGGGAACTGGGGTAAAAATCTGTCTGGGGATCAGTCCTTCTTTGAGCAGGGGTTGGATTAGATGACCTTCTGAGGTTCCTTCCAACTCAAATCCTCTATGATTCCCAACAAATTATGTTCATCTGTGTGTCTGACAATTTTGGTTCTTACGATAGTGTCAACTAATTTGCCCAGTACTGAAGAGAGGCTTACTGGCTTGCGGTTGCCACAGTCACCTCTGGAGCCTTTTTTAAAAATTGGCATCACATTAGCTACCCTCCAGTCATTTGGTACAGAAGCTGATTTAAATGATAGGTTACAGATGACAGTTGGTAGTCTGGCAATTTCACATTTGAGTTCCTTCAGAACTCTTGGGTGAATCCCATCAGGTCCTGGAGACGTACTAGTTTATCAATTTGTTTCCAGGGCCACCCAGAGGCGGGAGGGGGAGGGGGACAATTTGTCCCAGGGCCCGCAGATCTTGTAAGGGAAGGATGACGTGCAAGGTATTAAAGGTGCTCGCTTACATTATGGTTTACCTCTCCTATATGCAGTAATTTTCACTGTTTTTGTCTCTCTCCAACCTCATATCCATTGCCTATGGGTGACCTTTCTCTAGGGGAAAAATGTTGAAAGGTGATAGCTTAAGTTTGTTTATAAGCTAAGTTGTAGCATTTCTGCACATCTCCTTGATCATTTCCTTTGTGGTGAGTAATCTTATGTTACAGTTTTGTAGCTGTCTATGGTTGGGCCTACAGAAATTAATTGATTTCCAAGACTTCATAAACTCATGTGGCCCTGGATGACATACATATGCTATATAGTCAAGTAACTATGTATAATTATTTTCATTGTCAGCTCTCTAGCAGTCTCTTCTCTCCTGTATATCATCAGTCTTGAAGTCCTAGTGGAGTTTATGTTCAGATGGCCCTTTCTTCTTCTCCTTCATCTGGTCCAGCAGTCCATCTGTTACTTCCTGTTCTAAACTCAGTTTGTAATGAGGACTTAAAGCCAATAAATTGCAGTAGCAGTCATAAGGTTTGCTTAGATGCTGTTTTATTACTGTTTTCTGGCTGATTGGCCACTTCCCCTGCTGTCCCACAGGAGAGATAAGGATTGATTGTTTTCTACTTCACTTAAAACAAATCTCCTAAAATTGCACCATTTATTCTTGAAAGGCCACCTATGCCATCTTTCAAATATTCTGCTTTGAATGCATCTACTTTTTGCATTTCCCCATCCTCTTATTTTGAGGGTTATTTGCCTACTGACAGGATCCTTGTTTCCTTAAACTCTAGAGCATCTCCTGCTCATTCCCCTTAATGTTAGACTCCCATTTATGCTGTCCCAATTGTTTGTTATAGAAAGAATTCTGATAAGTCTGAGGAGTCTGAGTTCATGTGAGGAATATGCAGCAGGAGCCTTTGTTTAGCACAAGGCACATACAAAAATGTTAGGTTGTATCTTGACTAGGCAAGTAAAGGTTGCCCAAATTTATAGATATTCTTTTGCCATATTTGTCAATAGAAAATTAAATTCTAGCCCATCCTTCAAACTTTAGAAGAATGCACACAAAGAGTTTCTGGAAATCTGTCAGTATTTGGATCTACTCTCCCTGGAGCAAGGGGACTGGAGTGCTCTGTTTCCAGCAAGGGGGCAGTGCACAGAGCCCCTGAGCTTGACTGTCAAATGTTGATGTGTCTAGGATATAAGGTTTGAGCACCAGACCTGGGATTTCTCCAGCTTAGGTCTTGTGATGAAGCAAGAGCTTGCTGTTGCAAGTTGCACATAGGACGTCTTGTTTGAAGTACAGCTGTTTCCATGAAAGTATGAGGGATCTGAAATAGTTATTTTGATGAAAAGAAGTTACATTTCATGTTAGAGGCATCTGTACCCTGGCTGACTATTTGGAATATCCTGGCTTTTATGTCTTCTTTTCTTTGAGCAGTGTAGCTGGCTGAAAGATTGTCTCTCCAAACTGCTTCCAGTTGTTCTTTGCCTGTCTGTTCTGTGCTCATGGCTGGTGCAAGGAAATTTCGCGCTCTAGGTGAAACTTCCACCTTGTGCCCTCCCCCATCCCCGAGCCCCCACCCTGAGATGCCTCCCCCTGGCAGGTCCCTACCCTCCACCCTGAGGCACCCCAGCTCACCCCTGCTCCACCACCACCCCGAGCACGCCATGGCTGCTTCACTTCTCCCGCCTCCCAGGCTTGCGGCGCCAATCAGCTTAAGTGCTGCAAGCCTGGGAGGTGGGAGAAGTGAAGCAGCCACGTCGGGCTTGGGGAGAAAGCGGAGCAGGGGTGAGCTGGGGCGGGGAGTTCCCCTGGGTGCCGGCCCCCCCCTTACTTGCTGCAGGCAGCCCTCCCCACGCTCTCCTGCCCCAGATCCCTCTGCCTAAATGCCAGCGGCGACTGGGGCGGTCGAAGATCTGGCTGCCGCGGTTGCTGCCAAAGAAAATGCTTCCCCCCAAATCCTAGTGCCCTAGGTGACCACCTAGGTCACCTAAATGGTTGGACCACCCCTGTCTGTGCTCATTCCTGTTTTGATGAGAAGATGCCACTCTAAACCCACAGAGCAATATGCAGAAATATTCCTTGAATGTAATTGTTTCACTTGTGGGGAATGGGGTAGCATGGATTCTGAATGCATTCATAACAAATTATAAAATGAAGGAGCCAAACAAGTGCCTTTGGAGCTGTTGTTTTGCAGGGTTCAAATTCTCCTTAATTAAGTACCTCTCCTTAATGTTCAAGTACCCTTCTCCTGTACTGCGATTGTCCCTCACTTTGCCAGTATAAATACAAATTACATGCTGTTTTTTTAACTATCCATCTCATTATATAGACATACTTTCTCCATAACTCAACAGAGAGGCTCTCCTATCTCTATACAAATAGCTGTTTTTGTGTGATCCTGCAAGTAGAACCGACCATACAAAATTCCAGTTGCTTCTACTTTTTAGTATGTAGATTTGAGTAAATATAGTTAAAATGTATTTTGAAGTACTCATTTGAACGGGTGTTTTCCATTCTCCTAGAGGCAATTTTCCAGAATTGCTTATAAACCAGATCAGAAAGCAGTAGCACGTAGCCCTAGTCAGAAGGCCCTAACATCAGCCACAGCACTTGAATTATATGGAGTGAGATGATCTTTAAGTACAAACAAAAAGTCAATACAATGTATAATGTCGCCTTCTACAGCACAGGTTTTCCATGAACAGAGACACCTGACTTAATTGCAGCTGCCTTCTTATTAGCCTGCTCATTAGCGAGTGTTGAGCTTTATTTATGCCAGTCTGCTAAAGGGAAGCTAACAGCTCATTAGTTCTCTCCCCCTACTGTGCCAGGTGATCATAGAAACCTTATGTATGCCTTAAAAAATATCAAAGTCTAGTGAAATCCTTGGAGTTCATTAACTTCTTCTCTAGTCTTTCACTTGGTGTTATGTAAAAAGTGCAGGTAACCCTAAGTACAGATAATCAAACACACAGTTAAGAGTACAGCTGGGGAATGCTATTACCTGGGTTTTCAAACGCACCTAGTTTCTAATTGAGCTGGTTTTAGCTGTGTCTGACAGATTGCATTTTTAGACAGGGTGTTACTGGATGAACTTCTGATAACTCTTCATTTCACTAAGTCCTTGTCTATACTACCGAGTTTTGTCGACAAAAGGCAGCTTTTGTCAACAAAACAGTGGATGCATACATACTGTGATTCGACTTTTGCCAGCAAAAATACCGTTTGGATGACAAAATAAAACCACCTTGATGAGAGATGCAAGGGTTTTTGCACAAAATTTTTGTTGACAGAGTGCCAGTGTAGACAGGAGGCTTGATTTTATTGCTTTAATTGGCCTGCAGGAGGTGTCCCACAATGCCCATCGTGACCACTCTGGTCATCAGTTTGAACTCCACTGTCCTACAGCCAGGTAAACAACCATCCGCCCCACCCCATTAGAAGCTCTGGAAAATTTTGAAATTCCATTTTTTGTTGGCTCTGCATGGAGAGGTCTCATTGCATCTTCCCAGGTGACCATGGCAAGTTATAGCAGGAAATGCTCTTCTGCTTGGACCACTGTGGAGCTGCTGGAGCTGCTCAGTATTTGGGGAGAGGAGACTGTGCAATCCCAGCTGTGCGTGAGCCATAGGAATTTTGATACCTACAGGCAGATTTCTCGAGGTTTGTGTGAAAAGAGCTGTGACTGGGACACGCTGTAGTGCAGAGTGAAGATAAAGGAGCTGAGGCAGGTGCACCATAAGGCGAGGGAAGCAAACCGTCGCTCCAGTACTGCACCTAAGACCTGCCACTTCTATAAGGAGCTAGCCGCTATTCTCGCTGACAGCCTCACCGCCAAGAGCCCCGTGGATACTTCGACAGGCCTGGAGGTGACGGAAAGAGGACCTAACCCGGAGGACGAAGTCATTGATGAAGAGGTGACGTTAGATGATGTGGAGCTCCTGGCAGGTATCTAGCCAGTCTCAGCAGTTGCTTTTTGGCAATAAGAAGCAGGAGAGGAGACGCCTGGTAAGTGGCTGTGGTTTGTGTGGCGCAGAGGTGGGTTCAGGGTATAGAACTATACATGTCTGGTTGTGTTTCTGTGTGCTGGATATTTCCCTGTGCAGCTAATCAGTTCGGTGGAACAGGGTGTTGCTGCACACAAAGATCTTATGGGAATCCTCCAGAGGGCTCTCTAGGAAAGTTTCCTGGAGGTACTCAGCAATCCTCTGCCAAAGGTTCCTTTGCAGAGCTGCTCTGTTCCTTCCCCATGGTAGGAAACTTTCCTGCACCATTCAGCAATCATTTGTGCAAGGACCAAAGTGGCACACAGGAGAGCAGCATAGGGACCAGGGCAGAAGCCACAGGCATGTACTAGATGTACCCTCGCTTCCCTGCTTACTCTCAGCAGTGAGATGTCTGCTACAATGATCCCTGCCTATGGAAAAGTGTGGGAGAATTTTAGAATTTTTTTTCCTAGTTGGCTGCACCGCAACCCTTGCAGAGTGCTCTTTTCCCATGTAGACCGCCCCCTCCCCTAGCCAACACTCACCAGGCTTTGGGTGTTTGTCGAGATGTGCGGTTGCCAAGAGTCAGTGAGAAAGGGATTGTTTAGTTCTAATAAGGAAAAAGGTCATGGTATCTTCTTCCAGCCTCTGCCCCATAACAGGGAGGGCTGGCAGTGTTGTTCCCTTGCATTCCCTCTGCCTCTAAATGAGGATTAGTAAAAATGAAGAATTTCCAATTACAAGTAGCTTAGTGAAGCAAAGGGAGAGAGTGCCTCCTTTTTTGACAGCAAGCTGGATGGGGATGCATGCTTTACTCAGTAAATTGGACTATGTTCCTCATTAATTTTTTGTTTTAACCTTTTTGATCTGCAGTTTGTCGAGGTTTTGCTGTCCTTGAAGAGGGTGCACTGGGTACTGTCTGCACGTACAAGAGAGTAAGAGCTGGAATCCACAGCAGGGAACGGAGCAGAAGCAGTTCTGCCATGGCGATCCTTATCCTCTCTGACCTATTTCCAGGGGTGAAAGTAAGGCAGTAAGGGCCAGTACGGCATACCGGTAAAAGGCAGCCGCCTGTACCAGCCCGTACCGCTGACGTTAATGTCACTGCCCCTTCCCGCCCCCCGCCTCCAACGAGGGGGAGCAAAAGAAGTAGCTGCCCTGGGGCCGCGATTTAAAAGGGCCCAGGGATTTGGCTGCCGCTGCTGCTACTTCAGCAGAGCTGGCCAGACCCCTGGGCCCTTTAATCGCTGCTGGAGCCCCAGGCAGTGTGGGCCAGGGAGCTCAGATGGACTGGCTAGGGGACGCTGACTCCCCGCAACCCTGCCCCTTCCATCCGAGGCCCTGCCCCTTTAGGGGTGGGGGGAATGGGGGACAGAGCGTCCCCATACCGGAAAGAGCTCCATTTTACTTTCATCCCTGCCTATTTCCAGGTTTTGTATGTGTTTCCTGCCTGCTTTTTCAACAGACACTGAAGAGCAGTGGAAGGGTGAAGCTGCTCCAGTGTGCATTTCCTCCAGGCCGGCTAGTTGCTGCAGAATAAAGCAGTTTGTTAACTCTCCCACAGTTGATTTTAGAGGACAAATGTGAGGCAGTCTGTAACACCCCAGACCTTGGACAAGAGCCACTGACTGATTAAAGAGGCCTCCTGATGGTCACTGGAATGTATCTGTCCTACTTACCCTAGGCAGCAGATGAATGGCACATAGAGGCTGATTTTAATTTTACATTTCACTATCCAAGTGCATAAGCCCTTTAATCCTTCACTCCATGGATGATGTTTTTTGTTGCTGTTAATTAAATGGAGTCTATACAGCCTCAGTGACTCAAATTTTAGGACAAATCTGTGCTCTTAACGAGAGGCAGGCTGGCCCAGGTCTTGTCAGGCAACATGACATTTAAAGGGACACTTTCAAGGTTATTCCAAAGATGAATTGGCCTTTCCTGGCAGCCATCCATGCAGAAGCTTCCCTTCGCCATTCCGGAAGTGGATTCTTATTTATCAAATACTAATAAATCCTCCCTATGATGTCTGATTTACTGCAGGGCTGATAGTGATTGGAGTGGAAACCCTGCCTCCTTGAAAGGGAGGAGATAAACAAGAGAAGGGACTGAACCAGGGTGAAGAAAGAAGATATTTGTACATCGGTTTATTTATCATGGGGCACACAGCAAACTGAACTTTACCTGCTCTATCAAGGATGCAAGCATTAGCAGGAGTGACTTTGGATTAGAAGGACAGGGATACATCCACTCCTGGAATTTTGAAGGGGAGATTTACAGTACAGGATCACTCCCCAAGAAGTCAGTGTTTGGCCTCCTATCCTTGTCCCTTTAATAAATATGTGGTTTTTTCACTAAAGCTTTTAACACAGCCAACACCAAATGGAGGCTATTAAAATGGGGCTGGAAAATACTAACTGGGGAAGGCCCACAGAAATGAGGTGTGGGAGGCTTCCCACGGCTCAGGTGTGGGGAGAATGAGTAAGAAAAGTATTGTAGCTAGAAGGCTGTATTGTCCTGCTGGGGCCTAGTCTGAGCAGCAATGGCAGATATTGGGTTGTGGCTGGCCAGTCTTTTTCTTTTGGTTTTGTAATAATGGAAATAACTTTTACCTTTCTTTACTTTTAGTTTTTTTTATAAACAGGCCCCAGGGTGAGCTCTGTGCATAGTCATTATAGAAAAACCCAGCTGGGATGATGCACAGGGAGAGCGTTGTCTCTAAGGCAGCTAGGACACAAGATGTGTAGGTTGGTCTAGAAGTTAGTTAGGAGGGACATGTGGTTGTCTTCAGGCAATATTAACTTTTAGTCTTGTGTCACAGAGGCATAAGAAACATATTTTTATTTGGGGATGGTAGAGTTTTGTCCACATTTAATAAGGTGAAATAAATGGATTTCTGTTTCCTTTATTTATTAACGCAATCCCTAACTGTGTGTGCGGTGAGGGGGCGGGAGCTAACCCAGCCACTAAGCCCCCCAGTTGTCTCCACCCATTATTATTATTATCTAGCATAATGGTGCTGGGGTCCATGACTAGGGCTTGCAGGTGCTACGGTAATACAAAATCATCATAGTTGTTGGTGTTCTTATCTAAATCTAGATTTGGAAGTTGGCTCATTATGTCAAACTTTTGCTTCCTTATCCACTTGTCAGTGGAAAGTAATGAGTGTTCCCTGAGCCTCTCTAGGAAAATGACTTTCGGTTTCAGCACTGTGAAACCACTGCCCAAAAACCAGCTCTCACTTGAATATCCCTACAATTAGTGGTAGACTACAGCTTGGAGGAAAAATGCAGGGCAGCAAATGATGTTCTGCTATAAGGAATATATTTAAAAACATATAGTGAATAGTTTAAGGGCAGATAAGGTTAGCCTGAAGAGAGGTTAGGAATCTCTCTTAAACTATTAGTTTAAGCCAAGAAACTGAAAGACAGAGAAGAAAATCAATCTCAAGTGTCTAGCTGAGGGGTCTGTTCTCCTGACAATGGTGAAGACTAAAATTCCTGTCCTACATTCCATGGAACCTCCTTGAACATGCTCAATCAGCTTGTTATGTTTAAAAAGACAAGATGGAAGAATAGTTTGTTTGTTTTTAGTGAGACGGATTTATTTTTTCGCAAGAAGCGAGTGATTTTTTTCAGAGGGAGTTGGGTGACAGGAGTTGCATGTGTTAATTGTGACCACCGTGATTATGTATGATTTTTCCTTTTCTTGTCTTGTATATACACATGGGATGGTTCTTATAAGAAGCTTCTTTTCCTCCACTCTTCATATTTCATAATGTGACTCAGAAGGCAATTGTATTTGCTTTTTGGTGGGATTTTAACTTATGAGACAACAGAATTCAAGACATCTGGTGTTGAACTGAAATGCTTCTGCCCCTGTGTGATGAAGGACTCACCCTCTGCCCCTTGTATATTCCCTTCTTTTTTAGGATCACTGTCTTTGTTTCACACTCTGATTTAAGAAAGTGAAGTTGGGCTTTAGAGATTTGTGTACATTTTCTTCAGCGTGAACTTGTTTTTTTTTCAACTCCACTTCAGGTGGCTCTGGGTTTGGAACAACAAGCTTGTAAATGATACTAAAAACTTGGTGCTTAAAAGTGCTTAAACTACTTAGGAATCTAAGTAAAATTTTCAAAAGGTCTTAGCTCCTTAGTCACTTAAGCACTTTTGAAAATTTTTCAGAAATTTTTTTGGTATAATTTATGGAATACCATGTTTGTATTTCACTATGCATCTATTGTTCGTTCTATACATCATGCAGGCTCTCCAGAGATTAAAAGTGAATCCTGCATCCAAGTGTCCATCACTTTCAAAATTGAGACTTAACTGCTTTTGAAAATTTTACCTTTCATCTTGAGAGATCAGTATTGGCAACATTGCAGTTATATTCTCACCTCTTCACCCTCCCCGTCTGCCACTCGCCACTTCACCCCTCCACCCGCCAACCATTCACCCCTACGGCACCGACTTCTCCTCTGCCAGGTGGGTGCTTGCTCACTTCCCACTCAAGCATCCACCCCCATTCCACCCCATTCCCCCAAGTCCTCACCCCTGTCCTGCCTCTTCTCCCCCTTGTGAGCCATGTCCCCCCTCCTTTCCCCCCCTCCCAGTGCTTCCTGCCATCGAACAGTGGGGACAGGGGAGGAGTGGGGATGTGGCGCACTGGGGGACGCGGGGGGGGGGCAGAAGGCAAGGAGGCGGGAGCTCGGCTGCAATTTGTCCCCGTGGGTGCTCCCATGGAGCACTCATGAAGTTGGCACCTCCCTCCCGCTCACCTCCTTACCTGAATATTGGGACAAATGGCGTCCCGATCGTACATTGATCGGAACAAAGGGTTAAATATCAGGACACTCCCAATTTTATCGGGACATCTTGTCACACTAAGTGCGCTGCATGTTCAGAGCACTGCACAGACATTAACTAACCCTCACACCACCCTGTCATGTGTGGAATACATTAGTGTATTCAAAGATTTACTCTGCAGCTTGTTTAGGTGGGTGGAGGATGTGTGGGGGATGAGGACAGAAGAAGGTATTAATAGATTTTGTGGTTTGCTTATGAATCAGTCTTTTTTCTTGAGTATGTTTCTTCCACGTGAGTAACTCTCTTGGGTGACTATTCATATGTTTAAGACTGTTATTACTATAGCATCATAGAATCTCAGGGTTGGAAGGGACCTCAGGAGGTCATCTAGTCCAACTCCCTGCTCAAAGCAGGACCAATTCCCAACTAAATCATCCCAGCCAGGGCTTTGTCAAGCCTGACCTTAAAAACCTCTAAGGAAGGAGATTCCAACACCTTCCTAGGTAACCCATTCCATGCTTGTAAACCATCTCCGAGTGAAAAGGTCTAAATCTCCACTGCAAACTTGAGACCATAACTCCTTGTTCTGTCATTGCTACCCCAACTGAACAGTCTAGATCCTATCCCTCTTGTGGGGATCACCCCTTCAGATAATGAAAAGGCAGCTATCAAAATCCCTTTTCATTCTCTCTCCTAGGCAAGACTAACAATCCTACTTCCCTCAGCCTCCATCCTCATAAGTCATTTGCTCACCCCTAATCATTTTGTTGCCTCGCTGGACTCTTTCCAATTTGTCCACATCCTTCTTGTAGTGTGGGGCCCAAAACTGGACACAGTACTCCAAATGAGGCCTCACCAATGTTGAATAGAGGGGAATGATCACGTCCCTCGATCTGCTGGCAATGTTCCTTCTTATACAGCCCAAAATGCCGTTAACCTTCTTGGTAACAAGGGCACACTGCTGACTCATATCCAGCTTCTCATTCACTGTAACTCCTAGGTCCTTTTCTGCAGAACTGCTTTCTAGCCATTTGGTAGCCCCAGGACCGACCCTTGGGGCACTCTGCTTGAAACCAGCTGCCAACTAGACATGGAGCCATTGATCACTACCCGTTGAGCCCGACGATCTAGCCAGCTTTCTATCCACCTTATAGTCCGTTCATCCAGGCCATATGTCTTTAACTTGCTGGCAAGAATACTGTGGGAGTCCATATAAAAAGCTTTGGTAAAGTCAAAGAATAACACAGCCTCTTCTTTCCCCTCATCCACAGAGCCAGTTATCTCCTCATAGAAGGCAATTAGGTTAGTCAGGCATGACTTGCCCTTGGTGAATAAGTACAAGTCTTTATGGCAATGACTGCATATATAGAAAAATATTGTGTAAAATAATGTGATTGCACAAAAGCAAATCCAATATCCATAGTTTAGTTGCTATGAAAGGAATGAAGTAAAGACCACAGTACATTCAAGGAGAATTATTTTTTGAATTATTTGCCCTTTTATTCTAGCATGTGAAATTGCAGCAGTTTTCTTGGTTCTTTTGATATTTTCACTGTAGCTGCTGCCATTCTCTGCATTTGAGCTGCTCTGCTAATGCCTTTAACTTTAACCTGCCTAATTTGCTTGCTTGTTTGCTAGTTTTTGTCCCTCTTAAAAATACAAAGTAAATAAAATATTTCCTCCTCTCCTTGCTCTAAGAAAATGATTTCCTCGCTTACTCACAGCAAATTGTAGAATCCTATATAGACTGGCCTGGTGGCTTAGAAACAAAAGAGCGGGTTGATCTGGATCTGCTCTTTTGGCCTTAATCAAGCAGCTTCTTCAAGTTAGGAGGAGGAGAGCCATGTAGAAAATCATGCCAATCCCAATGGTTGTCTGTCTTTGTGAAGAACAAGGCTGTTGTGAAAATTTGTTTATATCTGCTGTGTAACCCTTACTATCCTCCACTTTATATTTGCATGTATATACAAGGGCATGCCAAACTTTCATGTCATTGGTGCAACCAAAGAGCAATCGACAGTGAGGAAAAGAAGGATTATTGCTTCAATCCTAGCACTAATACAAACAGCCCAAATGCAGCTGATGGCAGGGGAGGATGGTGCAAACCAAAACAATACCATAGCTGGAAATATTCAAAAGAGCTTCTCAGTAACATTGAGACTGTGCTAGAAATGACACCTGAAATGCGCTTAGGGAAAGCTGCCGTTACACTAAACACCAAGCACTGTTCAGGAAAGCCTTTCCGAAGAGGACTAGAGCCTGTGAAACAGCTCTGTGGAGAGGCTTCAGAAACTCCTTGCGGCGGAGACGGGGAGATTGGGTTCAACTGCAGTAGGACAAGGAATCAGAGAACACAAGGAGAAAAGGTACCTAGGAGACATTTCTCTAAATGTCCTGGGGAAAGCCAGCTCAGACATTGAGGACTGTCCTGAATACAGCTCCAGGGACAGAAGGTAGGTCTCGCACTCACAGCCGTCCCTTGGGTAAGATGAATCGGGGCGATCACTCTGGGCCCCACACTTTGGGGGGCGGTCCCTGTGGGCCAGCACAATTGGCCAGTGCTATTGGTCCCGGAAGAGATTAATCCATCACTTCTTCCCTGGCCCCCCTGCTCCGGGATCTGCACTTTGGGGGGCCCGCGGGCCAGGGCAATAGGCCAGCATGGTTGGTCCCAGAAGAGACGAATCTGTCACTTCTGCCCTGGGCCCTGTGCTCCCCGAGGGATGGCCATGTTCACAGTAGAGCCAAAATTGGGTCTGTCACTCACGTCTCCCCTTTAGGAAAGGAAATCCTGGTCTAAGATCAGGTACTAGTAATTAGACAAATTGGAGTTTAACCTTATATGGGCTTGCTTATTAGAAAATGCAACCTACAAGTATAACTAATGCTACGCGTACAAAGACACAATGGTAAAAGAGTTTGACCAGCAAATAGTGTATCCCAATGGGAATAATAATTTTACTGTTTATTATTATTCATATATTTGTATTACAGCAGCACCAACAAATCACTGGAGTTAGAAACGGAAAATGCTATTTAATACACTCTTGTAGACTATTCCCCTTCAGCTATGTTAGGATTATTCCCTATGTATAGTCTTTGTCTAGTCCTGTTTAAAATGTATCAAGTGATGATGCTTTTGCCACTTACTACGATAGACAACTCCACAACATAATAGATCTCGGTGACAGGATTTTCCTTTTAGTCATCACATGATCAGTAGCAGGGGGAGTGTAGTGGGCTTTGGGAACCCTGTAGTGAAGCAGAGTGTCTTGAGGAACTGAGTTCAGTGGAGACTGAGGGAAGAAAATCAAGTCAAAAACTTCCTTTTCTTTAATTAGAGGAACAAGAAAATCATCACCGCTTCTCTCTCTGCGCTTCCTGATTGATGGAGGGCCAGTCCTATTTTGCTGTGTTTATAAAAGCTTTTGAGGGAATCAATGGATGCTAAATTTGGAAAGCCAAATACAGTGTTCGTTTTGGAAGGGAGAATTTTTCCAAGGCTGGTTGACTTTTGTGTTACTTCTCTTTGGCACCTTTCCCCAGTTTTGTCATTGTTGATTATTCTTTGATCCAGCATGCTGAGATTGGGAAGTCTTGGGATTCCCATTAGCAATAGCTTCCTTTTTGGCCAACGCTGCTTTTCTGATGGACCCACCTCAGGTGTCTTTCAATCATGTTTGATACTTGTGATTTTGCACTTCTGTTCAGATGAGAATCCCCAGCAGCCTTGCAGCACTAACCCCCTGAAATGGCAGATGGCAGAACTAGAACTTGGGAATCAGGAGCAGTTCCTACAAGAAGAAGAACTGGCTTGGAGACTGAAGGAGGAGGAGTAGACTCATGCCATAGGTGAACCTTGAGCAGAAAGGGAGCACATTAGACCCCAGCAGAGGTGTTTCTCAAATTGGAAGTTCTAATTTGATTATATTTTTCTAGGGGATTGTGTACTACACACAATCCTATCTCCCTTATCTAAAGTACACATGCCCCTGAGTCCATATACAGGCCACTTAGGCTACTGGTTAAAACAACTTCAGTATCTCAGAATATTAAGATTTGTTTTTAATAAAACCAAAAAAAGTCACTTTGGATAGAAATAGCATAGATTGTGCTCTTTGCCCTTAGAACTGTTGCTGCTGCCTGCTTTCCATTAGTATATCTATCTTCCTATTGATCCTCAACAAACTTTTTAATCTATTCTGCACGGAGGAAGGAGGAACCAGGAATGCAATGACAACTATTGAACAGCCCAGGTGGCTCAGGATGAGGTAACAGGCTAGATGCAAGCTGTTGACATTTCCCTCATTTGTTTTTCTTGGCAGTTAGAAAATGTCTTCCTGGCCTAAGTGTGTGTGTATAATGTGGCAGATATCAGGGCAAAATTCCAGGACTGTGGAAGAAGGAGGTGGCTTGTCCTTAAAAATACTTCAAAAAAGGGGAAACTCACTCATTTCTTTAGCTTCCAAAGCCAATGCAACTTCATGGCCCAGTTGTTGGCATCAGAACAAATAAGCACCAAGCCCTTGAAGACGTATTTGTTGCCCCTGTAACATGCTGTCACTTCCTGGATGAGTCAGGCAGGAGATTAGCAAAGTGAAAGCCACACATCCAGACCCCGTGGTAACTGCAGTAATAGAGTAAAACACACAGCACAATATGACTGTAAAATGGTGTTTGAATAAGATGTGAAATCTTGTAATGGTTGCCCAAATCTGGTACTGGCTTGCGATGCAACTTGTTCCTGGCTGTCCTGGCAGCAGCGGTTGCCAAGTATCTATCTTATTGTTATCTATTATTGTAGAACCTAGGAGTCCTAGTTCTAGACCAGGATCCCATAGTGCAGGGGTGGCCAACCTGCGGCTCCGGAGCCACATGCAGCTCTTCAGAAGTTAATATGCGGCTCCTTGTACAGGGACCGACTCCGGGACTAGAGCTACAGGCGCCAACTTTCCAATGTGCTGGGGGTGCTCACTGCTCAACCCCTGGCTCTGCCACAGGCCCTGCCCCCACTGCACCCCTTCAGGCCCCCTCCCCTCAGCCTGCCGTGCCCTTGCTCCTCTCCCCTCCCCCCCTAGCCTCCTGCATGCCACAGAACAGCTGATCGGGAGGTGCAGGGACAGAGGGGGAGGCGGGGCAGCCAGTGGGTGGGAGGTGCTGGGAACAGGAGGGGGAGCTCAGGGGGGGCTGCTGACATATTACTGTGGCTCTTTGGCAATGTACATTGGTAAATTCTGGCTCCTGCTCAGGCTCAGGTTGGCCACCCCTGCCGTAGTGCTATATGTTGTACAAACACAGAATAAGAAGATGGTCCTGCCCCAGGGAGCTTACAGTCTAAGGCAAGAGACAGACAGACACCGACTGACTGGGGACTACAAGAAACAGAGAGACAGGACTGGTCAGCATGATAGGCAGTGTTCTCAGCACACCAGGAGCCTAACCATTGTCAAGTTTTTGTAGGCCTCACACAACAAAGTAGAGTCTTAAGGGAGGATTCTGAAGAAGGTTGGATGAGTTAGTTTTACAGGCATTTACCAAGAGCTTCTCCCAAGTGTACAAATCAGTATGGGAGATAACAAAGATACTTGTTTGAAAATTTTATCAAGTGAGTGATAGTGGCCAATTGGAGGAAGGAGCTGACTCTGAGAGATGATAGCTAGGAAGGGGATAGGTTGTGAAAGGTCTGGAAAGTGAGGACAAACAGCTTACGTTTGATGCAGTAGAGACGAGGGAGCCAGTACAGGGATGCAGAGATAGGGGTGACATGGTCGAAGTGACAGGCTAGGAAAATGATCATTGCATCAATATTCCAAATGGATATCAGTGGGGAAAGACTGCATTTGTCAAGGCTAGAGAAAAGGATTAAAGTATGTTGCAGTAGTTGAGACACAAGATGATGAAAGCCTAGACAAGAGGTTTTTAGCTGTGTGGATGGATAGAAAAGGCTGTATCTTAGAGAGATCATACAGAAAGAATCCGCAAGATTTACACACAGCCTGAGTGTGAGGACCTAGCAAGAGCTCTGAGTCAAAGATGGCACTGAGGTCACAGGCCTGAGTGTCTGGTGGAATAGTGGTGTTATCCACAGTGATTCAGAAAGCGGAGAGGGAAATTAAGAGCTCTGTTTTAGCGTGTTTAGTTGAGTTGATGGCTACACATCCACAGGGAGATGTCAGAGAGGCTGAGATTTTAGTTTGGAGAGAAGGACACAAGTCTGGGCTAGAGAGGTAGATCTGTGAGTCATCTCCATAGAGATGGTAGTTGAATTTATGTTTGTAGAAAAGATTATTTGCCCTTGGGAAGCAGGTTATGTCCTTTCCTTTCAGATCCAGAGCTCACTATGGTTACTTATGCATTGTCATCTCAAGGTTAGTTGGGTGCAGTGCTGCCTGGATGGGGCTTCACACCTAAACAAGCTGGAAGTAGCAGCTAGTGAAGAATCAGCTCCCCACTTATCAAGGAATGTGTTTCCTGCTAAGAGCACATCACACGTTAGCTCTGCCAAGTGCACTGGCTGCCAGGTGACTTCTGATTTGATGCTATTGGCTTCGATCTAAAAAATCCTAAATGGTTTGGATCCTACCTGCCTGAGCCCTCATGTGATGAACCAGTAGTTGCGGTTGCCCAAGACATCCAAGCTAACAGCCTCCTGGTGTAAATGGGATCAAACAAGTGGCAGCGTGTTTCTCAGTGAGAAGTCCTTGACTCTATAACTCATTTCAAACCTTGGGTCACTAAAGCCTGAATTTGATGACTTTATGCCAAAAGTCATGTTCCTGTTGGGGTGAGAAGGTTTTCAGAAGTTTGGTTTTTTATAGCTGTTCATGAAATCCTATGTAATGCACCTTGACCTGTGGTAGATGCAGGACTGCCTATCTGTTGTAGGCAGTAATTAAAGACAATCCCTTAGTGTTTGCATGTCTGCATCTCTGTCCATGATGCTGCTGGGCCTTTAAAACCATGTTTATGTGCTCAGTGAGAACTAACATTCTCTCACATCCTGTCTCATGACACTCCAGGAGATTGCTAGATATATGCAGAACCAGGAACTGAAAGCCCAGTGGAGATCCCATGAGACAAACCTGGAGACAGAGAACAGTGATGAGGGAAGCAACTTATCTGAGCCAAGGAGAAGCAAGGACAAGAAGGTAACATGTTAAGTATCTACCACTTGGACACAATACTCCAGGTTGCAAGAAGACCTAGCTAATGAGACTGAAGACAGTACATAAAGTCCTCTGTGCTTTTATAATTACAGCAAACAAAGTAACTTGGAAATCTGTCCCAAGGGTTCTACCCTATCTGTCCCAAAAATATTTTTGTAAGGTAGGTGCTGGAAACAAAATTCCTCTAAGGGCTTACTGACCAGAGAAGAGGAGACGCCTGACAGATCAGGGCATCAAAACAAGCTGTGGAGGTTAGTATAGGAAAAATATAAATTAAAAATAAGCAAAATGCTTGAAAGTTTCTCTGCTCCTCACCAGTTCAAAAATAAAATAACCAATCCCCTTCATTTCCTACAAAGCAATCTCCATATTCTGGCAAGCCCTGGTTTTCGTTTTGCAGCTCCAGTGCACAGTTGACGCAATTACCAGCACAACTGTTCACAGTAATCACAAAGACGTAATTCACATAATCTAGTGCTGTCCATGCCAAGTGGAGTCAAGCTTCAGGGCTTTATTCACTGGAAGAATTGGTGATATTCTATTCTAAAGGAGCTCATGTGAACATATCATCAGCTGATGGAACCAAAGACTTGGGCAGAAGGGACCCAGCAGGAGAGTGGGGTAGGAAAAAATGAGGAATTAAGAGAAACTTCAGCCAAATGAGGAGCTGGTAATGCTTACTGCTGACCCTTTTCTCTCTGAGGTCTAGTGAGGAATCCAAGCAGCTGACCTCTGTTCAAAGTTCTCCAGATGTACTGAAGCAGCAAAGAATAGTGTGTGTTTCTTTGAGCTGTGGCATGCATCTAATTGTCTGGTTCGATAAGTAGACACTGGACACTTTTTACATGGATCTGGAGGAGAGAATAGGAGTTTAATTGGTCAGCCTGGTTAATGGCTACAAATTTATTTTGATATCTCAAATTCTCCTATTCCTGAAAAATTCTGTTTCAAATTAAAACCTTAAATTGATGCCAGCCATTGAACTATGCCACCCTAATAACCTTCAGGTTAGAGGGAGGGCTGTTTAACACCCATAACATTCAAAGGTCTAATGTGGATGTCATGGTAGTAGACAGAGAGGTGATTGCAGCTGAGATCATAAGGCTGAGTGTGCTTGTAGCCTTTTGCACACACTTGCTCTCTAGCTGTGGTGGTTAGCTAACAAGCTCGCTGGTCTGAGTGATACCACCCCCGGAAAGGAAAGATTTCATCATATAGTGCTATTGGGCAGACACCTACCAGAGGATCAAAACACCCACATTGAGGGAGCAGCGGTGTAAAGCAGCCTGCAGCAATTTCCATTATGCAGTCAGTGGCTGAAATAAATTCTAACATTAGCTGTGGGATGAAAGAATGGTAAACTCTATTTATTTGAATTAACTTAGAGGCCTTAATTCAGAACCAGCTCCCAATTTTCAGACCCTTTTAGTCTCTGGCCAACTTGCTAACATTATTAGAGTTGAGTAATTCCTCTGAATTACATTAAGGTTAGTTTCAAGAAAAGTCCCATGAAGTATTTACCTTGTAAGGAAAAACTGTTCTTTGTTGTATCATTACTTGGGAATGGTAGCGGATCTTTCCCTATTCCCTGCTTTGTCTGAGATGAGATCAACGACGTGAATTTCAGCTACTGCATTACAACTTCTTTAAATGAATAAATCACAAATGAAGTTGGTCCAATAAGATATTACCTCACCCACCTTGTGTCTGAATAAAAAATGAACCTATAACGCTGACAGCCAAATGCGGCGCAGGACAAGGAGTGTCTACTCTGAGCAGCCAGGGGATTGTCCAGGGCAATGTTGTTGGTAGCCATGTGATCTAAAATGGACAGACAGAACATATGACACATGCCAGTGCTGACCATGGTTTGCTCCTGGGAATGATGCACTTTTGGATCTGGGGTAGCATGTGCTTATGGTCCTTTGCCTTTTGAATAACAGGAAGCCAAGTCATACAACTGTGTGGCAGAAGGGAAGGAGTATCGTTAGCACAAAAGTCAGTTTGCACCCAGTGCCTCTACTTATTGTACTGTGCTGCTGTTTGGTGTATCCTGAGGGACTCAAGTAACGCTGACTTTTTTTCCCAGTACATCAGAAACAACAGATGCGGCTGAAATGAAATTCTTTGCTAGCTCTCAGCCTTCGGCTCGTCAGGGAGGCAGGCAGCACAGGCTGCATTCTTACTCTAGTTCAGCTCCTGACTTGAAGTGTGGTGTGAGACAAGTCTTGAACTTCTTAGTATCCGTTCCACTAGCTATAAAGTGGGGATAATAATCCATCTCTCACTGGGATGTCATGACAATTAATTAGCTAACATTTATAAAACACAGTATAAGTAACAGAGGGTCAAAAATTTACCTTCAAAGTGTGGGCAGGTTACAATTCAGATACAATGGTGTGTTCCTAATACCAGTGGCGAGATTTCATGAATCTACACAGAATTGTAGGAACCAAATTATTCAAACTTGGTCTCACTATAGATCTTAATAACCTTCCTCCTTGGTCAATGTACACCACTGAGCTGCCTGTCTTCTGTCCTATAGATCAAGTCAGCATAAACGCTTGTTATTGTCTTAATATAAAGAGGTATGGTTAGATGCTGAGGTACTTGGATCCCCAGTCAGAGGTCAGATCCTTGAAAGGTCAGACTTGCCAAGCCAAGGAGGCAGAATAGACAGAACAAAGTAGGTGGTTTTTTTTTTCAGACTAGTAATCTCTTATACATATATATTCTGGACTATTTTAGGGCCTTGTATACTTGTGAGGGAGTAAAGTTTTAGAGCCTTGTGCAGAAGAATTATTTTCCAGCTAGTTAAATGCTCTCTCCGTACCACAGTCTCTTTTCATTCAATGGGATCTCAGGTTCATAACAGTTCAAAGGGCAGTTTGAGGAAATAAAGATCCAAGATATTCAATGATTTCCCCAGTACTTTCCCTAGTTAAGCTAATGTGCAATGTTGAGGTATCAGTCACTCAATGTAGATAAAAGACAAAGAAATATATGCTCCAATGTGTCCAATACTTAAAGTTGCAGCTGAAATGTGTCCTTGTAAACTCCATCTAAATATTGTTACGGGACAAATCCAAATCTTTATACCAGCATTTCAATTTCATTAGACACTTCTGAATTCTGAATCAGCAAAATTCACGAATAAATTAATCTATATTATAACCTACCACAAACAACCTGAATGCACTAATAGGGACATACATAGGACATGGTAATAAGATACCCCTGAATGTTCTTCTAGGAGGTATGAGGTGGGAGTAAGAGTTACTCTTGCTGTAAGAGAGGACTGAAATGGAACAGTACAAGTTTCAGATCAAGGTTGCCCAGATAAGAAATTACTAGCTGTCTTAGTTCTTCTGTAAACATGTAAGCTCAGAAACTGTCTTCAGACATTTGAAGAAGAAAATTTACAAATATGAAATCCTAAAGATCCAAATAAAAAGGCTAAAGTATGTAAATCTGCTGTAACTTTCAATGTTTTAACAGGCAACGGTTCCTCAAAATACCACTGAAGATCTGGAACCAACTTTTAAGTGAAAAAAGAACCACCTGCTGAAGTGTTTGCATTCTGCTCCCGGTGTAATAACACCTACCCATGCTTAGCTCCACAAGCTAATGCTTAATAAAACCATCTGTCCTCTCACATTCCAATCCATGCAGCCGTGGTGTTAGAAAAAAGTTTGAAAATATCAGAGAGAGACTCCATTACCTATATAAAATGAAATCTGAGCCCTCATTAATCTAATGTTCCCACTATCCCACATGTGCCATAGTTTGTGGTAGGTCCACTTATGTATAAAGTCCATGCTCACAGGTCTCTTATGATAGGGTTCCTCATCAGCCCTGGATTGCTAATGTACATTTGGCAAATCTGAAGAAATTATATATGGGGAAACAGGAACTCAGCCTGTAAACAATGACTTGACAAAAATTGGAGGAGTGATGATGAGGATAGATGACTGATACAGAGCAATCTGGACCTCTTGGTAACTGTGCAAGCAAACAATATCTGCTTTAATATGATTAAAGGTAAATGTATATATTTAGGAATAAAGAATGTAGGCCATACTTACAGAATTGGGGGGGAAATGCTACCCTGAGAAGCAGTGACTCTGAAAATGATGTGTGGGCTGTGGTAGATAATCAGCTGAAAATGAATTCTATGCTGTGGCCAAAAAAGCAAATGCAATTCTGAGATGTATAAACAGGGGCCTCTTGAGTAGGAGTTGAGAGGTTATTTTATCTCTGTGTTGGGTCCTAGTGTGACCACTGCAGGAATACTATATTCAGTTCTGGTGCCATTAATTCAAGAAGGATGTTGATAAATTTGGAGAGGGATCAGAGAAGAGCCACAAGAATGATTTCAATGGTTAGAAAACCTCCCTTATCACGATAGATGCAAAGAGCTCAATTCTATTTAGCTTAACAAAGAGAAGGTTAAGGTATGACTTAATTACAATCTATAGGTCCCTACAAGGGGAACAAATATTTAATAATGGGCTTTCTGGTCTACCAGAGAAAGGTATTATAATATATGTCAATGGAAGTTGTAGCTAGAAAAAATTCAGATTGAAAAATAACATATAAATTTTAACAGCATAATTAACCATTGAACCAATTTATGAAGGGTCATGGTGGATACTCCATCATCGGCAATTTTTAAATCAAGCTTGGATGTTTTTCTAAAAGATATGCTGTAGAAATGATTTGGGGTTAGTTCTGTGTTGTACAGGAGCTCAGACTAGATGATCATTGTGGTCCCCTTCTGGTCTTGGAATCTCTCCCATTCTTTCCAATAACACTTTTAAAATGAGGAATTTACACCTGTAACCCCTGACACCTAGTAACTCAGCTTAGTCCTCCTGCCATTTCTATTACAGCTGGAGTTATTCATTCTATTCCTTCTTTTTGCAGCTGCCCAGTCACACACTGTCCCAGTTGATGGCCATCGGACCTGCCTTTATTCACCGACCAAACGTCAGCCTGAAAAGCTAGGATACCAAAAATCCAGGGACAAGAAGGAAGGTTGTAAGCAGCAGTGAATCCTAGAGCCTTCACCTACAGCCTACTTCTTCTAGAACAACAAAACATATTTCTTCCCCATAATTGTGAGTTGAATGACTCCTTCTTTCTGGCTTAATTACCAATGGCTAGATTTACATAATGCAATTCCTTCCCTGTTCAAGGTTTGCTTTATTACTTTGGTGGAGCCTTTTACTGAACTCAGGTGGATGCACAGTGAGGTTGCTATTAATCTGTGTTAATGAATGGACGGTTTAGCAACATAGTTGCTGTATATTAAAATTCAGTTTTAGATGAAAGTTTAACTCTGAAGGAAGTAATTTGTCATGTTGTTGTTAATACGATCAGTGATGAACCCAAAAGTCTGCATGCCACTTTTTTCCAGGAACTTTAGGGAGCAAATAGTTTCAAAGAGTTAGATGTGCCATCATGAATTACTGAGTCAAACGGTGATGCTACTATTGCAGTTGAAATTCAGCTGTACAGGATATTACTCGTTTACCTACCGATGGGATTAGATCTGAATTCCTTATTTCATCTTGTTAGAATCAAGACGTCAGCACAGCTGCAGTGAGACTAGACATGTGCAAACTAATTGCTTTTCCTCAATACCGCTTGGACAAACTTATCTCATTTTTTTCAGAAGAGGAGAAAATAATGGCTTGAAAATATTTTCCAGAAAATATTGAAGAAACTAAACTTGAAAAGATGTGAACAATAGCTTCACATTTCTCTTGAAGACTGTCATGTAAGTTGAGGAACTGCAAACTTCTCTGACATGCTGCAAGGGAATGGAGCTTTTCAGCTGTGTCTACTGTATATATGATGATAAATGGGGGTTGTTCACAAGCACGATTATTTCACAAGAACATGTGCTTCTTTGGAATCTAGAGTGGGAACAGGCCATTCATTGTGAACATAGTAAAGGCAGGTATTACTGGAATATGTTCTAGGAAGTCCATGAGCCGATGGCTAACCCTTTAATATTTTATAAAGACACTTCACAGATCACTATTGATTATTCAAATACTGTAAAAGTTTTGAGATATGTTAAATAGATTTGCTACAGACATTATTCACTTGAGATGACCTTATTTCCTATACAGTTGTTTTTGATATGGAGCATATTGAAGTGCAAAGCACATTGTTTATAGACTCATAGACTTTAAGGTCAGAAGGGACCATTATGATAATCTAATCTGACCTCCTGCACAACTCAGGCCACAGAATCTCACCCACTCACTCCTGTAACAAACCCCTAACCTATGTCTGAGTTATTGAAGTCTTCAAATTGTCATTTAAAGACCTCAGGGTACAAAGAATCCTCCAGCAAGTGACCAGTGCCCCACGCTGCAGAGGAAGGCAAAAAACCTCCAGGGCCTCTGCCAATCTGCCCTGGAGGAAAATTCCTTCCTGACCCCAAATATGGTGATCAGTTAAACCCTGAGCATGTGGGCAAAACGGCACAGCAGCACCAGGAAGAATTCTCCTGCGGTAACTCAGATCCCACTCATTTCTAACCATCCCATCACAGACCACTGGACATGTTTAAATCAAAGACCAAATGCCAAAATTGAGGCTATCCCATCATACCATCCTCTCCATAAACTTATCAGCGCAGTCTTTGAAGCCAGATATGTCTTTTGCCTCCACTGCTCCCCTTGGAAGGCTGTTCCAGAACTTCACTCCTCTAATGGTTAGAAACCTTCGTTCTAATTTCAGATCTAAACTTCCTAGGTGTAATTTATATCATTTGTTCTTGTATCCACATTGGTACTAAGCTTAAATAATTCCTCTCCCTCCCTGATATTTATTCCTCTGATCAGGGCCGGCTCTGGCTTTTTGCCGCCCCAAGCAAAAACACCTGCGAGTCGGCTGGGCTGAGCAGCAGAAGGGAAAAACAAAAAAAAACCACCAAACCTGAAGGCCAGTCAGAGCAGCAAGGAAAACAAACAAACCAAATTGCAGGGGGCATGAAGGGGGAAAAAACAAAAACAAAACCTGGAGGCACGACAGAGCGCGGGTGCAGGGGGACTCCTGGCTCTGCTCAACATGCCCCAGGCAGCGAGGGAGAGAGAGAAAGGGGTGGCCAGGGCTTCCTTCAGCGGGGCGCTCACATGCCACCTGCTGAGAGGCTCCGCGCCTCTCCGGTCGGCGGGGAGGAGGACGGGGCTGCCCTGCCAAGTTTGCTGCAGGGCGGCTCCCCTGCTCTGCACCCCGCCCCTAACAGGGTGGCTGGAGCAACAAACAAACAACAAAACTGTGGGGGCAGCAGAAGTGGTGAAGCAAAACAAACAAACAAAAGGATTGGGCAGAAGCCACCCCTTGGATCTGCCGCCCCAAGCCATAGCTTGCTTGGCTGGTGCCTGGAGCCGGCCCTGCCTCTGATATATTGTGTAGAGAGCAATCATTATCCCCCCTCAGCCTTCTTTTGGTTAGGCTAAACAAGCCAAGCTCTTTGAGTCTCCTTTCATAAGACAGGTTTTCCATTGCTCAATCATCCTAGTAGGCCCGTCTCTGAAGCTGTTCCAGTTTGAAGTCATCCTCTCTAACATGGGAGACCAGAACTGCACACAGTATTCCAGATGAGGTCTCACCAGTGCCTTGTATAATGTTGACTAACACCTTCTTATCTACTGGAAAACTCCGCCTATTGATCTCTAAAACCACATTAGCTTTTTTAATGGCCATATCACATTGGGGCTCAATCATCCTGGGATCAACCAGATACTGCGAGGTCCTTCTCCTCCTCTGTTGCTTCCAACTAAGTGCCCCAAATTATAACTAAAATTCTTTCGTTAATCCCTAAGGCATGACTTGCACTTCACTATTAAATTTCATCCTATTACTATTGCTCCAGTTTACAAGGTCATCCAGATCTTCCTGTGTCTATCCCAGTCCTTCTCTGTATTGGCAATACCTCCCAGCTTTTGTCATCCGCAACTTATAGCACATTCCCACGTTTTGTGCCAGGTCAGTAATAAAAAGATTAAAAAATTGGTCGCCACACCAATCCCTGAGAAACTCCACTAGTACCTCTTCCCCTGACATTCACCTTCAGTACGACCTTTGTAGTCTCCCTTTAACCAGTTCCTTATCCACCTTCAATTTCAATTGATCCCCATCTTTTCAATTTAACTAATAATTTCCCATGTGGAACTGTATCAAATACCTTACTGAAATCAAGGTAAATTAGAGTCCATTCTGTTTCTTTGTGTAAAAAAAATCTTGTACCTTCAAGAAGGGAGATCAGTGGGTTTGGCACGATCTACTTTTTGTAAAACCATGTTGTATTTTGTCCCAGTTACCATTGACCTCAATGTCCTTAACTACTTTCTCCTTCAAAAATTTTCCAAGCTTTGCCATACTACAGATGTCAAACTAACAGGCCTAAAGTTACTCGGATCACCTTTTTTCCCTTTCTTAAAAATAGGAACTATGTTAGCAATTCTCCAGTCGTACGGTACATCCCCTGAGTTTACTGATTCATTAAAAATTCTTGCTAATGGGCTTGCAATTTCATGTGCCAGTTCCTTTAATATTCTTGGATGAAGCTTATCTGGGCCCTCCGATTTTGTCCCATTTAGCTGTTTGAGCTTGGCTTCTACCTCGGATGTGCTAGTATCTACCTCCATATCCTCATTCCCACTTGTCCCTACTATTATCCCTAAGCTCTGCATTAGCCTCATTAAAAACTGAAGCAAAGTACAGTGAAACCCCGCTATAATGCGATGTTTGGGGTCCAAAACCTTCCATCGCGCTAAACGTGGGGTCGCAATATAGCTGGGTTTCAAACCAGTTTGTCAGTGGTCCCCAACGCAGTGCATTGATGTGCACCACCTAGTGCTCCTAGTGCCCAGCGGGGAGAAGAGCCGCGGCCCGCCCACCTGCTGGAGACAGAGAACTCCAAGGGTGCGGGCGCCGGTGCTTTCTGTCCCCGGCAGGCGCGGGGCTGCAGCTTCTCTCCCCTGCCATGGTGTTGGGGACCGCTGGTACAGTACTGTATTATGCCTTAAAGGGGAGCCAACCTATGATCACGTTATATGCAATTTTGCGTTAGAGCGGGGCACGTTATTGCAAGGTTTGACTGTATTTGTTTAGATATTGGGCCATGCCTAGATTATCCTTAATCTCCACTCCATCCTCAGTGTTTAGCAGTCCCACTTCTTCCTTTGTTTTCTTATTTATATGGCTATAGAACCTTTTACTATTGGTTTTAATTCCCTTTGCAAGGTCCAACTCTACATGGCTTTTGGCCTTTCTCACTTTATCCCTACATGTTCTGACCTCAATAAGGTAGCTTTCCTTGCTAATCCCTCCCATCTTCCACTCCTTGTTGGCTTTCTGCTTTTTCTTAATCACCTCTCTGAGATGCTTGCTCATCCAGCTTGGTCTAAAACTCCTGCCTATGATTTTTTCCCCCTTTCTTGGGATGCAGACTTCTGATAGTTTCTGCAACTTTGCCTTGAAGTAATTCCAGGCCTCTTGCGCCTTTAGATCCACAGAATTGGTGCTAATGTTTCTAGTTTTACACTTTATGTGTGTTAATTTTCTGCTGCTTGCACCTTTCATAGAAGGCAGTAGCATAGGCTGCTGTTCAGCAGTTCTGCTGGCAAATAAGAACTGTGACCCTTGTAGCGTTCTGAACCTTCCTTTGCATTTGTACCATGTGTTAATTTCAGTATTTCAAGCTCTTTTTATAAACCTACCTGTAGATGTATGCATTATGCCCTTCACATTCCAAGTTAAATAAAATAGCAGTTTTTAAAATAGAAGTTAGCCAAAAGAGGCTCACAGCTGAACTCCTTGTTTCTTTTACTGGCTCTGGCTTTCATTCTTTTCCATAGCACCAGAGTTGACTGACTAAATGCCCCACATACTAGCCTTTAATTTACTGGAAGGATACTTGTGTCACATACAGTAAGCATAAGTAATTTCTATGAATGTTTATTCCTAGAAATACTTTCTACTAGAATCTGCCCCCTAAGCTGTCCTAGCTCAGTTCAGTCAATTTACTAGCTGAGGATGTGCCCCATGGACTTTATATTTCAGTTCAATGGAATTTTATATGGAGCTTAAATGCTCAGCATAACATACAAGACACAAATTAGGTGTGAGAAGTAAATGTCATTAACGCCAAATCAATCATACGTGGAAATGAGCTCTGTGAGCCCAAAAGCTTATCTCTCTCACCAACAGAAGTTGGTCTAATAAAAGATATTACCCGACCCACCTTGTCTCCAAAAATCAATCCATCAAGCAGACTAGAAAAAGTGCTGTAGTGTGTGTGCAGGAAAAGAAAGGAAAAGGGAATAAGAATGTCAATTTCCTGACGATATGCAGATTCTGTCTGAGAGAAAAACTCCAACTGATGCAAGTGTTTCCAGGGAAAATACCACTGCTGAGGTTCTAGATTAGAAATTGATCACAGAGTAATCTGTGACATTCTGAACTCCTTACAAGAGCCAAACGTTCATTTATAAATAGGGTGGTAGGTTTTTTCACTCCTTGGTCATTACATCTTAAAATCTGCAACTATTACTTTATGTAAGGGTCACTTATTGTCCTGTTTGAAAACACATTGAGGAGAAAAAAAAATGTAGGAAAAGTTATTTATTTTTAAAAAAATCTTATTTAAAGAAATATAAATATGTAACTTTACAGGCAGGGTTTCAGTTCCAGACCCTTCTTTTCTTACATTTTGCTTTGTAATCAATTATATACAAATTTGATCAAAACCACCAAGCATGGGTTTGGTGAAAAATTACTGCCACATAAGGCTTCTGTTGCATGGAGGGAGTGACTGGGTTCTCATTCATCCGTCAGAAGAAATGTACCTTGCCTAGTTTAAAAAACACACCCACCAACACCAGTCTTTACATGACATGTTGACTTTCATATTTTTGAATAACACAATGAAAAAATATAGTATACATTTATGGTGCTGTAAAGGGTACAACTATCACTGCCAATGCCATGACTAAAACATACATATTCCTATTCTTATTCAAATGAAAAGTAATAGTGACTGATCAAGACAAGTATCAGAGGGGTAGCTGTGTTAGTCTGGATCTGTAAAAACGGCAAAGAGTCCCGTGGCACCTTATAGACTAACAGACGTATTGGAGCATGAGTTTTTGTGGGCGAATACCCACTTGGTTGGATGCATCCAACCAAGTGGGTATTCACCCATGAAAGCTCATGCGCCAATCCATCTGATCAAGACAGATATTTTCATGTCAGAAATTGTATTTCCAACCTCATAGTTCTACCTATGAAATTAGCAACATCGTAAGTTATATTTTACATGTACTGTACCTGCAGTGCATAAAAGTATTTAACATATCCAAAAATCAGAGGATAATATTCTCAGATCAAAAGGATGATATAGTCCAGTTGCACTAATCACATGGTCTCAGATCAAATTAACTTGTCACAGTGTATCCAAGGGGTGGGGCAAACTTTTAGACCCAAGGGCTACATCTGGGTATGGAAATTGTATGGCGGACCATGAATGCTCATGAAATTCGGGGTTGGGGTGCGGGAGGGGATGAAGGCTCTGGCTAGGGGTGCACGGTCTGTGGTGGGTCCAGCAAAGAGGAGTTCAGTGTGTGGGAAGGGCTCTGGGCTGGGGTAGGGGATTGGGGTGCCAGGAGGGCTTTAGGGTGGGGCTGGGGATGAGGGTTTTGGGTGCAGGAGAGTGCTCCAGGCTTAGACCAAGGGGTTTAGAGGGCAGGAGGGGGACCACGGCTGGGGCAGGGGGTTGGGGCATGGGAATGGGTCAGGGGTACCAGCTCCAGGCAGTGCTTACCTCAAGCAACTCTCAGAAGCAGCAGCATGTCCCCCCCTCTGGATTCTACACAGACGTGCAGACAGGCAGCTCTGCATGCTGCCCCATCCACAGGTGCCACCCCTGAAGCTCCCATTGGGTGGGGTGGTACTCAGGGTAGGGGGGCACTCAGGGTAGGGGGGCAACATATGGAGCCCCTTGGCTTCCCCTATGTGTAGCAAGGGAAAGGGGGACATGCCCCATGCCATGCAGCTCCTGGAGGCAGTGGCAAGCCCCTGGCCCCGCTCCCCAACAGGAGCGCTCGAACGGGGCAAGTCCTGGACCCTGCTTCCCAGCGGGAGCTTTTGAGGGTTGGATTAAAATGTCTGAAGGGCCAGATGCAGCCCCTGGGCTGTAGTTTGCCCACACCAGTGTGGCCACTCCATCTACAAAGCCAATCAATGTAACAGCTATTTGGAAAGCACAGAAAAGGTGTTCTGAGGTATTTGACAACCTTGACTTACTATATTCCTTTTAACTTCTAACTAAACTGGATTAGGAAAGCATTCTGTAGGGCAGGATGTAAACGTTCATTCTGGGAGCTGAAATAGTATCAGTCTAGGTTTTATACCACACCCATTAGTGTGATAGCTGAGCACGAATTAGGAGGGGCTATAGTTCCAGACATAAAAGAGCTTGCACGCGGGCTGCCTGCACTGTGTTTAGTAACTCAGGAACAGTAATCTGACTCCCAAACTTTAACAAGTAAGCTACAGCACAGGCATCTTCTCCTGGCTTGTGGCTCCTGTATTATTGATGCTTTCTAGTCTCTCGGGCAAACCATAATATATTAGAAATGTTAGTCCCAGCATATGAAAAAGAGTTAGCAAGTTTGCTTTCGTTTTAAAGATGCTGCCCAGAGAGTTTAGTTAGAATCTGAGGTGTTGACAAGGGCTAATTTTTAAAAAGAGTTTTTTTTTTTTTTTTTTTTTTTAAAAAGAGTTTTTTTTTTTTTGAAATATTTTTTATTAAAAAAAAAAAAAAAAAAAAAAAAAATAAAAAGAGTTTTTTTTTTTTTTTTTTTTTTTAAATAAAGACCAACTCTTCTGTCTATAGGACAGTGATGTAGTGAGAAAGACCTGCTTCTTCCACCACTGACTGCATTGTTCAGTCCATAAGTTTTAAAATTCACTTAACCTACTTCTACTCCCCACTCCTCCCCACCCAATTATGTAACCGGAGTCCGGTCCTGTGCTCTGAAAGGAAAGGAAACCACAATTGGCTCTCTTAGAAAGTCCACTTTCTAATGCACCAAGGAATCCCTGAATAGTTTGGATTTGCTACAGTCATCACAGTCTCCTTGTTCTTCCTCTGGAAAGCGGCAGCTGCAGGCATCTTCCTCCTGAGTCGCTTGCTCAGGCCTTACCTTCACTAAACAGAAAGAGATGATTAACTTGAATTGCATTTATCATCATTCATATGTCATTTTCCCTCAGCAGTGACTGCATGGTGTTAACAAGTTATTCAGAATTGTTCAGGTTATTTGACCTGAAATTGCCTTTTTCTCCAAAGATATTTCCTGGTAAGTTAGTTTATTGTGCTTTGCTTTCCCCAATGCACAGGAGGCTCTCATTGTGAGGAGAGCTGGCAGCATGGAATCTCCAGACTTCAGAGAACAATACTGCTTTCCTCTGTAGATTGAAACACTACTATTGGCACCAAATAGGTTTCATATATGGATTAGAATAAATCCATGTATCAGTTGCAAGGTTGATTTTACTCATAAACAGGGCTTTGGAGTGGAGCCCGGAGCTGGAGCGCAGAGCAGCTGTGAAGCAGTGAAGCTGCAGGATTTTGCCTGGAGCTGGAGCGGAGCCAGAGCACAGCTCCAAATCCCTGCTCGTAAACCAGTTTCTTTAATGAAATTTCTACTAATGGAGATAACCAGCAGAGATTTAGAATAATAGAATATCAGGGTTGGACGGGACCTCAGGAGGTCATCTAGTCCAACTTCCTGCTCAGAGCAGGATTAATTCCCAACTAAATCATCCCAGCCAGGGCTTTGTCAAGCCTGATCTTAAAAAACTCTTAGGAAGGAGATTCCACCACCTCCCTAGGTAAACCATTCCAGTGCTTCACCACCTTCCTAGTGAAAAAGTTTTTACCCAATATCCACCGCAACTTGAGACCATGACTCCTTGTTCTGTCATCTGCTACCACTGAGAACAGTCTAGATCCATCCTTTTTGGAATCCCCTGTCATGTAGTTGAAAGCAGCTATCAAATCCCCCCTCGTCCTTCTCTTCTGCAGACTAAACAATCCCACTTCCCTCAGCCTCTCCTCATAAGTCATGTGTTCCAGCCCCCTAATCATTTTTGTTGCCCTCCGCTGGACTCTTTCCAATTTTTCCTTCTTGTAGTGTGGGGCCCAAAACTGGACACAGTACTCCAGATGAGGCCTCACCAATGTCGAATAGAGGGGAATCATCATGTCCCTCCATCTGCTGGCAATGCCTCTACTTACATACCCAAAATGGCATTAGCCTTCTTGGCAACAAGGGCACATTGTCGACTCATATCCAGTTTCTCATCCACTGTAACCCCTAGGACCTTTTCTGCAGAACTGCTTCCTAGCCATTGGGTCCCTACCATTGTGCAGGTGATGTCCCACTGGTACACCTAAGAGTGTCATTTCCTGGGAGCTTCCTGTGGTTTCATTTGTTGTCAGTCTTAGGCAGGTAGGAACCTGTCAAATATTGTATCTTTACAAAATTGTGTCACCTCTAGAGCTGGGTCACATTTTTCGGCCAAATAGTTTAGTTTCCAAAAAATGCTGTTTCAATGAACCTGCAACTATTCATGTATTTCCCAGCTAAAACTAATTGGGTCAAAAACTTTTTCAGTGCCAGATTCAGAAACCCATGTGTGTCTGTATGTCATCCTCCTAACCTTTTGCCCAGTGGTTAGGGGACTTGACACACCACTTTGAATCATGCAGAGAGAAGATTCAAGTTTTCATAGCCTACCTCCCAAGTGAGTGCCTTAATCACCAGGCTATAAAGTTATTTGCATTTTCTCTTTGGCCCAATGAATATTTAAGTAGTTAATATGAAGTGGAACAACTTCAAAAGAAGAGACTGAGAGCAACCCATACAGAATAGCCTATAGCCTGGTGCTTCAGATGCTCATTTGGGAGGGAGGAGATGTGAGTCTGAGTCCCTGCTCCACAGTCTGGATTCAAATGTGGTTCTCCTCCATCCCAGGCAAGTGCACTAAATCACTGGGATAAAGGTTAAAAGGGGACAGACATGGATGGAGACACACACCTTTTCTGACTGAAATGAAACAGATGATCCAAAATAGACTCTTCCAATTTGCATACAAAGTCTGAATATTTTCTGAATTGAACCAATTTTTTGTTTTGATTTTTAATTTGCTGGCTGACTCCAAAAAAATAAATTACTCACCGAGCTCCAGTCACTACCAAATTCCAAACGGCCACAGGAGACCTCCTTTGTAACATTTCTAAAGCTAATTTCCTTCCAATAGCCTGATTTTTTAAAAAATAATAATAAAAAATCTAAAACCTGATTTTCTTCTCACAGTATAGTGAATGACGTTCAAAGAACACATTTTTAAGTTCAACTATGCTGCTAGCTTTCAACGAAACTCTGAAACCTGGATTCTTGCCTGCTTGCCCACCAGTAGGAAAAGGAAGTTTGTAGGTAGCATGTCTTACTTTTCTTGAACATAGCAGGTAGTTTCTTTTTGTCGCAGATGCTGAAGCACACATACAAAGGCAGCAGAAACATCATGCATACCACCACGGCCACAGTAACAGCGATCCCAACGGTGACCACCTGAAGATCCTTCCCTAAGAAGCAAAAATATTCCTTAAAAAATGATTGCAGAGCAAAGCTCCCCTGCAATGGAAGCAGCTGGATTATTTGTCCCTAAACAACAAGAGCTACTTTTGTTTTTGCTTTTACTGCTCAGAGTTGCTGCTGCTGTGAGACTGGAGACAAATAAAAGGACCCTTAAGTTCAGTTATAAGCATGAGAGTTATAGTTTATTTAATTCCAAGGCAAGCTATAACTATTTCACTCTAGCGAGGAATTATTATGTAATAACTCACCTTGTACATGGATAGGGACTATGATGGAAATGGGGGATGGAGTCACAGTTTCTGAACCTTGTTCGCAAACCACATCACTCCTATTAGTCCCATTCACCAGGACCTTATCTGGAAGGCATCTTAAATATGTTAAAAAAAAAAAAAATGTATGAAAATGAATTAAACCCCGACCTAAAAGCTATATCACTTGTTTTTTTTAAAAAGTACTTACTTTGTCCATTGTCTGCAGGGACCATTGGTCTGATTGTTAAATGTCCCACTGGGACAAGTTTGGCAAGCTTTGAAAAAATATAAAGAGTTACCATTTATATAAATTGAAGTTTAATATGGTGCAAGACAAATTATTGTACAGCTGAGCAAAAATAATTTAGCATTTCTTTATCAATGGTCATCATCAATGGCTTGTATAAACACAAATGTAAGGATTGGTAAAAGGTCTTACATTAACTAACTAAGTCAATATTTTAATAAGTGGCTTTCTCTGTAAACAAGTTGCTTGGGGCCCGTGAACTTGAGCTGACAGGACTAATTCTGTTAATATATTTCCAGATACTGAAGAGTCAACTATCCAACTATGAGCTGTGCCCCAAGACCAAAATGTCTCTATTCTTGTTATTCCAGAGTTCTGCAAGTATCTTTTCTTTGTCGCTGGTATCCCAAAGGACCAAGGCCTATGTTTAGGGTCCTACTAAATTCACAGCCATGAAAAATGCATCATGGACCATGAAATCTGGTCTTTTGTGTACTTTTACCCTCTACTATACAGATTTCACAGGGGAGACCAGGCTCTCTCAAACTGGGGATCCTAACCGAAAAGGGAGTTACAGGGGGGTCGTGGTATTGCCACCTTCACTTCTGCTGCCCTCAGAGCTAGACAGCAGGAGAGCAGCAGCTGTTGGCCAGACACCCAGCTCTGAGGGCAGTGCACCTGCCAGCAGCAGTGCAGAAGCCAGCAGTCGCCGTTCTCCAGCAGGACCACATAAGTAAGGGTAGCAGTACCGAACCCCACCCCCACCTACAATAACCTTGTGACCCCACCACCCCAACTCCATTTTCGGTCAGGACCCCTACAGTTACAGCACCCTGAAATTTCAGATTTAAATAGCTGAAATCACAAAATTTTTAAAATCCTATGACCATGAAATTGACCAACTTGGACTGAATTTGTTAGGGCCCTGCCTATGTTAATGGAGTTTTATTGAGCTAATGAACCAGCAAATAATACAATAAGGCCCCAGTTCTGCAAACAGTCATTTGGAGTTTTACAAAGAGTAACAGGACAAAGGCCGCCATACCTTCTTCAAGAGGTTCCTGACCTACGCCACAGTTTTCTACACATTTAGAACAGTCTTTTCCAATACAGCGATGCCCATCCTTACATGAACATTCTGCATCCATTGTTGGAGAACACTCCCTTTTATATTTGAATTTTCCTGTAGAGCAAAAACAGATATCCCATATTGACACCCATTGCGCTAAGAATCTGGGACAGAAATGAGCTCATCCTAAAACATCGTAACAGGGCTGTGATGAGCAGAGGGACCTCCTGCCTGATTTTCTTCAGAGGATTCAAGCTGAGAGTGCAGGCCAGAAAAGTAAAATGGATGCACCAAAATGATTTTCCCTTTTTAAAAAAAGTTAACTTAACAGCCGTACCAGGTCAGACCAAAGGTCCATCTAGCCCAGTATCTGTCTACTGACAGTGGCCAATGCCAGGTGCCCCAGAGGGACTGAAGCTAAAGGCAATGATCAAGTGATCTCTCTCCTGCCATCCATCTCCATCCTCTGACAAACAGAGGCTAGGGACACCATTCTTTACCCTTCCTGGCTAATAGCCATTCATGGTGGTTGAATCCATAAATTTATCCAGTTCTCTTTTAAACATTGTTATAGTCCCAGCCTTCACAACCTCCTCAGGTAATGAGTTCCACAAGTTGACTGTGCGCTATGTGAAGAAGAACTTCCTTTTATTTGTTTTAAACCTGCTGCCTATTAATTTCATTTGGTGACCCCTAGTTCTTCTATTATGGGAATAAGTAAATAACTTTTCCTTATCCACTTTCTCCACATCACTCATGATTTTATATACCTCTATCATATCCCCCCTTAGTCTCCTCTTTTCCAAGCTGAAGAGTATGAGCCTCTTTAATCTTTCCTCATATGGGACCCTCTCCAAACCCCTAATCATTTTACTTGCCCTTTTCTGAACCTTTTCTATTGCCAGTATATCTTTTTTTTTCCTTTTCAGTAATACAAGAGTATCTAAACTGAGCCCAGCTGAGGGCTTTATTACAAAAGCCCTTATGACAGCTAGGGACCAAATTTTTTGCTTACATACTTATTACAGTCACAAAAATACAGCCAAGCACTTCTGACTCACACAAAAAACAGGAGCTGGGGGTATATTAACACCTCTACCTTTCCACAATTTTATTTCCAAGTGAAACTTTGCATGGGGGGAGAGGGGGGAACAGCATACAGAGATATGCGGTTTAAAAGGCCCATGGATCTAGAGATTATTAATCATGTACCAACAGTGCGCTTAGCTTAGCTTCCAAGGCTGAACAATTCCATTTACAGTTCAACGTCTATGTATACTACACAATGCTATGCTCACACACCTACTAGATCAGGGATGGGCAAACTACGGCCTATGGGTCGCATCCGGCCTGCCAGTCATTTTAATCCGGCCCTCAAGCTCCTGCTGGGGAGCGGGGTCTGGCGTTTGCCCCGCTCCGGGGAGGGGAGGGGAGGGGGGGCAGGATCAAGGGATGCGCCACATGGCTCCTGGAATCAGCAGCATGTTCCCCGCTCCAGCTTCGATGTGTAGGTGCAGCTAGGGGGCTCTGCTCCACACACTGCCCCAAGCACCACTCCGCAGCCCCCATTGGCCAGGAACTGCGGCCAATGGGAGTTGCAGGGGCAGCACCTGCAAATGGGACAGCACGCAGCAGAGCCGCCTGGCTGCACCTCTGTGTAGGAGGTGGAGGGGGAACATGCCGCTGCTTCATGGAACTGCTTGAGGTAAGCGCACCGGGCCGTCCTTACTCATACGCAAAGTATGCAGCTGCGTAGGGCATCAAATTTCCTGGTGCCCTGCACAGCTTCATACTGCTCCAGCCCCTGCCCCCTCTTCCCACTTCTGCTCTGCCCCAGCCCAGCCCCCACTCCACATCACCCCCAAAGCCCCTACCCTGCTCCACCCCTTAGGACTGCAGCAGGGCCAGGCTTGCACTCACCATCGGGGGAAGTGCAGGGACCCAGCCCCAGCTGCATCACGAGTGAGTGCTGGGGGGTGGTTCCCCCCCCCCGACCCCAGAGGCCTGGCTCCCCACCCCCATGGCTATGTAGGACCCCTGAATAGCTAGGGACGGCCCTGTAAGCGCCACCCGGAGCCTGCACCTCCTGAACCACCCCCCTGCCCCAGCCCTGATCCCCCTCCTGCTCTCCGCATGCCCCAGGCCCAGTCCAGAGCATCCTCCTGCACCCAAAATCCCAGAGCCTGCATCCCAAGCTGGAACCCTCACCTTCCCCAGGCCTCTGCCCCAACCCTGATCCCCCCCTCCTGCCCTCCAAACCCCTCGGTCCCAGCGCAGAGCCCGCTCCCGCACGCGAACTCCTCATTTCTGGCCCCACCCTGGAGAACCTCAACCCCAGTTTTGTGAGCGTTCATTGCCCGCCATACAATTTCCATATCGAGATGTGGCCTGAGGGCCAAAGAGTCCCGTCCCCCCGCCCCAGACAGACCCGTCTGGGCAGTAACTCAGGCAGCGCGGCTATAGAAAGGGGCAGGGCAGCACTTACCTTCACACCTGCGGCACCTGGTGCAGCTCTCCCGGGCACTGACAGTGGCGGAGAAAGTGCCCCTGGGGCAGGCGACACAAACTTCGTGCAGCCTCTTCTCACACTCCGCGCAGCCGAGGAACTTCCCTGCGAAGGAGCCAGAGAGATTGTCTAGCTCCGGCCGCGAGAAGCCCGGCCCGGCCCGGCCCGGCCCGGCCCGGCCCGGCCCCCTCCCCGGCCCGGGGCACTTACCGGGCGGGCAGAGCTGGGGGAGCGCGGGGGTCAGGTCCGCCGAAGCCAGGCTCAGCAGCAGCAGCGCCGCCGTCACCAGAGGAGAGTGGTCGCGTCCCATGGGCTCCGCGGCGAGAGGCTGCTCCGGGGCGGGGCGTCTCCCTGCGTCTGAAAGGCAACACACCGGCCTGAGCCAGGCCGCCCCCCGGCAACCCGCCGGAGGGAGCCGGCCGGCCGCCCCCCGAACCGGGCCTTACCTGCGAAATGGCCGCGCCTCCTTCCCGGCCGAGCGCCTCCCGGACTGTGCCTGCGCCGGGCTCGGAGCGGCCCTTGTTTGACCGCCCCCAGCGCGCTGAGTCACCGGCCGGCGGGGGCGGCTCGCGGGAAACCCCCACGCGCCCCTGGAGCGTGAGGCCGCGCGCTCCCGGGTCTAGTGAGGGTCTTGGGCACGTCTGCGCCCTGCCGCCCCGTCCACCCGCGAATCTCAGAGCTCCGCTCGCCTTCCTGGCACTGCGGCATCTGACCTCCCCGGGGGATTTTCGGATGAACCCGCCTCAGCCCCAATGGTTTTTTTGTAAAATTCCCTAGAGTGGCCCATCTATACAGAGGAAGGGCCCAATGGCAGGAGACTCAGACACTATGTCCTCTGGCTTCAGCTCACCACACCTCACCTTACTATTATTTGTAGTATCAGAGCACCTGGGAGTCCCAGTCGTAGACCAAGTCCCCATTGTGCAAGGTACTGGACTTTTTTTATTTTGTTTTGTAATCTCTGCTGTTGACAAACTGGCCCCCCATACACTGTGCCCCTAGGTAGCTTCCCTAAACGTGAGCACGGGAGGTATCCTGGGTTAACTAAAAGCTACAACCTTGCCACACTCTGAAGTACTTGCCCCGATGCATTTACGTATATCAGCCAATATTTTTAAAAATCTGTTCCTAAAAATAGGTTCCTAAATACATATTCAATAATTCATTGATGTAAACATTCATTAACTCAGCTTTAAGGGTGCCTGGTGGTATGATGTGCCTTCTACAACATCAAGTTCAGCAAAACTCAAAACTTCTGAAAACAAGGAAATGCAGAGTGAAGGTACGTGCCCACTAACCTTATCTCTGCCTCCCTGGAGCTGGCAATAGCTCCTGGAAATCATCTGTGTACGTGACAGGTGCATTTGCTATAGTAGGCATAGTTGTATTGACTAGTGAAAGGATTAGTTGTGAATGTTATATGAAGTGATCTGGGAGGGTGTGTGTTTGAGCCCCTTTCCTGATCTATGTCTGTGTGATCAATGGAAAGAAGTACATGTGTGCCTTGAGAGACTCAGTATGGGTTACTTCAGCTGTGTTGTGTAGGTTGTTAGTAGAAGGGCACAGGGGTCTCTGTGCCAGGGAACTGTGAGCAGTTGGATGAGAGATGAGTGTGGTCTGTGATTTTAATGAAGGGTAAGTGCATATAGTGTTAGATAGCATTGTAGGTAAGGGTGAAAGTGTTGTAAAATGCACCAGATGTGGTGATCTTTCAGTGGAGTAGGTTAAGTGTTTGAGGGTAGGGCAGGTGTAGATAGCTCCTGTACAATGTACAGGCAAGCCTGTGAGTATGTGTATTATCGATATCGCAGAGCATCGCTCAGAGATGGCAGAGTTAAAGTTGCATGGGTGTTAAACTTTGTATTGTCTGGTTTTCAAAACCTTAAGAGAGAGTTCTGCTGAACTCGACAATCTGGAAGGGAATGAGATACCGCCAGGCAACTTTAACTCGGCATTAGTTACATTTTTTGTCAATGAGTTTCTAGTGTTTGTTTTTTAACAGAAAGAGAACCCCTAACCCAACCCTGGGAGTTAGTGTAGGTGTGCAGTTCAGACATTACTGTGGCCAGGTATAATAATAATTACCTAGCTCCTCCATAGCTCTTTTCATCAGTCGGTCTCAGAGCATTTCACCAAGGAGGGAAACATCGTTATCGCCATTGTACAGGTGGAGCTGAGGTACAGAGAGATGAAAGGGTTCTACATAGCCATCTGCAGCATAGGAAGCTCATAGAGATGTGAAGTTGCTCATTCATCTCAATGTGATGTTCTCAGCTGAATGACAATGTTCCAGGTGGATAAATGCAGCCCAAAACAGTAGCTCTGAAAAATGTAAGCTGTTCCACTCATCTCAGTGGTGTTCTCATATCTACTCCCCCATGCCAGTGCTTGAGAACCTGTGAATGCATCAAGCGTGCCCATTCTCAACTACTCACCCCCGTCTCAGCAATGTGTTCTTGGTGCATGCTCCCAGCATGCCTGTTTTTACTAGGAGGCAGAGCTTCGCCAGATACCAGCTCACATAAGGGGACAGGGAGAGGGGCTCTGAGCCCTTTAGAGCAAAAAGGGCCCCCAGCTCCTGATTATCACATGAGGGACTAGGGAAAGGGGCTCTGACCCTGAGTGGGACGGAGGCCCCCAGATACTTACTATTGCATGGTGGCAAGGTTCCCCAAGATCCCAGCACACATACAGGAGGCAAGAATGTGAGGCTGACAGGCACCCTTTGCCCCAAACCCTTCTTCTCTTCCTGCCACTCACCTTCATGTCCACTCCTCCCAGTGTCCCACCTCTGCCCTCCCACTTCCTCTGACAAGAGCCCCCAATCCCAAATTTGGATCACTATGTTGGGGAAGAGCCAAAATGGCTTTTGTAAAGGGATAATGTGGATAAGGATGATCCATTGGATATAGTATACTTGGACTTTCGGGAAAGCCTTTGACAAGGTCCCTCACCAAAGGCTCTTAAGCAGATTATGTAGTCATGGGATAAGAGAGAAGCTCCTTTCATGGACCAGTAACTGGTTAAAAGATAGGAAACAAATGGTAGGAATTAACAGTCAGTTTTCAGAATGGAGAGGGGTAAATAGCGGGGTCTCCAAAGATTTGTACTGGACCAGTGCTGTTCAGCATTTTCAAAAATGATCTCTAAAAGAGGTAAACAGTGAGGTGACAAAGTTAGCAGACAATACAAAATTACTCAAAATAGTTAAGAGACAAGGTGGGGGAGGTAATATCTTTTTATTGGACCAACTTCTGTTGGTGAGAGAGACGAGCTTTTGAGCTACCCAGAGCTCAGCCTCAGGTTTGGGATAGGTACTTAAAGTGTAACTGCTAAATACGAGGTTGAACAGATTGTTCAGTCTAAAGATGACTGGCAAGAGTTACAAAGGGATCTCCCAAAAGTGGATGACTGGCCAAGAATGGGCCAATGAAATTCATTGTTGATAAAAGCAAAGTAATGCACATTGGAAAACATAATCGCAACTAAACATACAAAATGATGGGGCCTAAATTAGCTGTTACTGCTCAATAAATAATCCGTTAGTCTTTAAGGTGCCACCAGACTCCTTGTTGTTCTTGCTTAATAAAGAGATCTTGGAGTCATTATGGATAGTTCTCTGAAAACATCCGCTCAGTGTGGAGCGGCAGTCAAAAAGGCTAACAATGTTAGGAACCATTAGGAAAGGAACAGATAATAAGATAGAAAATATCATAATGTCACTAGATCAATCCATGGTATGCCCATGACTTAAGTACTGCATGAAGTTCTGGTCAGGGATGGCCTTACAAGTGGGTGGCGTGGTCAGGGAGGTGCCATGTGAGTGCAGTAAACTGTCGGGCGTGGGCTGCCAGAGTGGAGGGTGAGTGCAGGCAAGCCAAGGGCTGGGGGTGGGTAATGCCACTTGGAGCTGCCAGCCTGGTGGGGATGTACAGCCAGCAGGGCTTGTCCCTTCTTGCAGGCATAGGTAGTGGCTGCACACCTGCTGTCCTGCTTGGTGTTTGGGGATGTATGACCAGAGGAGTCCCCGGGCTCAGCAACACCTCACTGTGCAGCCTGTCTGGCTCTGGGGCCAGGAGCTGGTCCTCACACCCTGGACCCCACACTGTAGTTCGCAAACTCAAAGAAAGGGTGCCAAAATACAAATTCGCCCAGGGCACCATTTTTCCTAAGGCCAGCCCTGGTTTGGGTCACCCCAACTCAAACAAGATGTCCTAGAATTAGAAAAATTACAGAGAAGGGCAACAGAAATGATTAGGGGTATGGAACAGCTTTCATATGAGGCGAGATTAATAAGACTGGGATTTTTATTTTAGAAGAGAGATGATGGGGGGAGAAATATGATAAAGGTCTATAAATCATGAATGGTGTGAAGAAAGTGAATAAGGAAGTGTTATTTACCCCTTCACATAACATGAAAACCAGGGGTCATCCAATTAAATGAATAGGCAGCAGTTTTAAAACAAAGTATTTCTTCATACAACGCATAGTCAACCTGTGGAATTCCTCACCAAAGGATGTTGTGAAGGCCAAGACTATAACAGTGTTTAAAAGTGAATTAGATAAGTTCATGGAGGATAGGTCCATCAATGACTATTTGCTAAAATGGTCAGGAACGAAACCCAATCTCTGGGTGTCCCTAAACGTCTGAGTGCTAGTAATTGTGACTGAATGACAGAGTTTGGCTCTCTCAATAAAGTGCCCTGTTCTGTTCACTCCCTCTGAAGCACTGGTCACTTTTAGAAGACAGGATACTGGGCTAGATGGACCATTGGTCTGACCCAGTATGGCCATTCTTATGTTTTTATACTAACCTTACCCCATATCCCACAGGAGTCACAGCAACTTTTAACGATATCTGTGGAAAATGTGGATTTTAGAGCACTTAGAAGTCACCTGTTGACCAGAAAGAAGTCCTTAAGCATATCCTTAAATCCCATAGTTATAGTCAGGGGTGGCTCTATATATTTTGCCGCCCCAAGTACAGCAATCAGGCAGCTTTCGGTGGCATGCCTGCGGGAGGTCCACTGGTAAAGTGGATTTGGCGGCATGCCTGCAGGAGGTCCGCCAGCCTGTGCCTTTGGTGTACCTGCCGCTGAATTGCCGCTGAATTACCGCTGAACCTCCCGCAGGCATGCTGCTGAAGGCAGCCTGACAGCCGCCCTCAGAACAACTGGCACGCCACCCCCCATGGCTTGCTGCCCCAGGCACGCACTTGCTGCGCTGGTGCCTGGAGCCACCCCTGGTTACAGTTAAGGATAAGTACTTTGCTGAATCCAGGTTTATGTGGTTTGCCCAAAATTAAACAGCAAATTATAGGTGTAGAACAGCCAAGAATAGAATCTCTCTCTCGAGTATCAGCTCGGTATCTTAACCAGATGTATACCCCTCCTCGAAATATTTGCAGGAAATAGGAAGAAGTAATAAAAGATCATAGATTACATAGCACTTTAATGATGTTGAAGTGTTTCATGATATAAAGCCACCTTCCATCTCTTGATTTTGTGATAAAGTCAAACGGGGTTTTTCTAATTTTCACAGTGGATTTCTGTTGCTTCATATTCTCTGTACTTTACATGCTCTTAAATATCAATATAAATATAACGGGGGACTTTTTTATTATTATTAATTTCCAGGCACTACCTGATGTGACCCAAAAAGAATTAGCTATTCTTTCTTAATTAAATTATCCAAGTGTATGATACTTTTGATCGTGAAATGTCAATCATTCCTCTGTCCATTGAAGCATGCTATTGTGCTAAGGATGTGAAGGACCTTTATCCAAGCTTAATTTTAAAATATTTTCTGTAATTTGAACCTGTTTGCAAATGCCCTTCTTACTATGTCATTTACAGTGAAAGTCAGGTACAAAAGTATAACAATAGTAAACTTTATTCCTGAGATTTTTCAAAGACTCAAGGCATTTGGACAATCAGTTCCCATTAATAGTAATTGGGCATCCAAATTCATTAGGTGGCTTTGAAAATACACATTTTTAGTAACCAGATGCATGTGTAACCTGCCTATCAGTATTATATATAGGGTACTGCCAAAATAAAGTAGCTTCCAGGGAAGAACAAGGTACGATATGCTGCATGTCGCTTATAGTTAATACATGGAGTGTTTTGCTATGAGTGTTTAGCAGATTGTGCAGACTGGGAAATCCCATGAACTGCATCACAGAAATTCAGCTGTGGGAGTGTTAATCACTGTATAGGTTGCTAACAACCCCCATAACATTAAAATTATCACCATGAATTCTAATCTGTCCTCAAAATGAAAAAAAGTGAATACGTCAGAACTATGTTAAATTTAACTACCACTGATCTCAATTTCTGAATGACATTTTGTGGGCTGCAATGTGACACTTCATGCAGAAGTGAAGCAGCTGACTTCCCATCACTAGATATAGCACATTTTTCTATGCAAGGCAGCAGTGTGGCAGACGTATGTGCACTGTGACAGCAAAAGAAAATCTAATAAGATTGATTGTATTAATTATATTTACATATTAACTAAAGATAGTTATTACAGAACCATCACTGTTGATCATGTTTAGATTTACAGATTTTGTATAGCCTAATATGAATACTAATCATAATTTACACTTACTAGTGCTCTGTGTCAGAATTTATTCTGAGCAATGATACTTTCCAATTACATAGTGCTCTTTAAGTTAAATTCTGCCCTTATTTTCAATGGGGTTGGTCCAATAAAAGATCTCTCACCTATCTTGCCTCAATCAATGTGGTGTAAGTCTGTGCAGAACTTGGTCCTATATCTTGACAATCCTAAGCATTAGCCAACTGAAAGGAAAACTTTAAAGTGCTGTATAAATATTAACTAACTTGAAAATTTTCAAGTCATTGATTTTCTAGGAAGCTTTTTAGCAAGTTCACTCTTCTTTTAAGGAACTGAGAAAGGGGATGCTCCTTAGAATTCCTGAGCTAAAGTAAAAAAGTTTATTTAGCAACTCTTCTCTCTCATAAAACAAGCACCTGATTACACACACAAAAATTTGGATCCATCATGTTGTTTGTTTTCAATTCTTATTCTGAGCTCAATTAATGGTTTTCAGACTATTGATCAATTGGAAGATGAAAGGGATGCCACAGGGTAATAATAGAATGCTTACAGAAATACTTTAACTGAAGAGAGGAGAAAGTCTGCTTCAGAACAGAAGAAACATTAGCATCCTGGAGGGGGGTGGATAATGCTATATTGATACCTTCTCTGGAAGGGAGGATTAGCACTGCCCTTATATTAATTCCTCTGTGGGGAGATTAGTTCTGTCCCCTATTAATCCCTTGCTGGAGTGTGTGTGGAGGGATGGGTTAATACCGATCCTATGGATGCCAACTCCAGGGCTGTGCATACCAATCCCTTACAGATTGGGGTGGTGGTGCTGACCGATAATGATGCCAACTTTGGCGCAGTACATACTGATCCTCTATGGATTGGGGGGTAGTGCTGATACTGACGCCAACTGGTGGGCACTGTGGACTGATCCCCTATGGATCCTGGAGGGGTTGGTGCTCATTGATGCCAACTTGGGAGCAGTGCATACCGATCCTTTATGGATTGGGGCAGGGGTAGTGCTGACCCATAATGATGTCAACTCGGGGGCAGTGTGTACTGGGCCCCTATGGATTGGGGGGGTATAGTACACTATTGATGCCAACTCGGGGGCAGTGTGTACTGGGCCCCTATGGATTGGGGGGGGTGTAGTACACTATTGATGCCAACTCGGGGGCAGTGTGTACTGGACCCCTATGGATGGGGGGGGGTATAGTACACTATAGATGCCAACTCGGGGGCAGTGTGTACTGGCCCCCTATGGATTGGGGGGGTATAGTACACTATAGATGCCAACTCGGGGGCAGTGTGTACTGGACCCCTATGGATTGGGGGGGTATAGTACACTATAGATGCCAACTCGGGGGCAGTGTGTACTGGACCCCTATGGATTGGGGGGGTATAGTACACTATAGATGCCAACTCGGGGGCAGTGTGTACTGGACCCCTATGGATTGGGGGGGTATAGTACACTATAGATGCCAACTCGGGGGCAGTGTGTACTGGACCCCTATGGACTGGGGGGTATAGTACACTATAGATGCCAACTCGGGGGCAGTGTGTACTGGACCCCTATGGATTGGGGGGGTATAGTACACTATTGATGCCAACTCGGGGGCAGTGTGTACTGGACCCCTATGGACTGGGGGGTATAGTACACTATAGATGCCAACTCGGGGGCAGTGTGTACTGGACCCCTATGGACTGGGGGGTATAGTACACTATAGATGCCAACTCGGGGGCAGTGTGTACTGGACCCCTATGGACTGGGGGGTATAGTACACTATAGATGCCAACTCGGGGGCAGTGTGTACTGGACCCCTATGGACTGGGGGGTATAGTACACTATAGATGCCAACTCGGGGGCAGTGTGTACTGGACCCCTATGGACTGGGGGGTATAGTACACTATAGATGCCAACTCGGGGGCAGTGTGTACTGGACCCCTATGGACTGGGGGGTATAGTACACTATAGATGCCAACTCGGGGGCAGTGTGTACTGGGCCCCTATGGATTGGGGGGAGTGTAGTACACTATTGATGCCAACTCGGGGGCAGTGTGTACTGGGCCCCTATGGATTGGGGGGTATAGTACACTATAGATGCCAACTCTATAGATGCCGTTCGGACCGCTCCTCTGTGGATCCTGGGGGGCCCGGGGGTGGGATTAGGGCCGCGTGCTCTCGCCCAGCGGGAGGGGTGGCGCCCCCTGCACGTCCCCGCCCCTCAGCAGAGCCGCTTTCTGGTGGCTTGCGCCATCCCGTCGCGAGGCGGCCCGCCTACTGCAGCCGCCATTGGGTCATTGGGCCGTGGGCGGGGCCGAGCAGCCCCCACCCCGCCTCTGCAGAGCCCGCCCTGACTCAGCGCTAACCATCTGCAGAGGGGCGGGGCCGCTGCTGCGGAGGTGGTGTGACGCCCACCGAGCGTGACGTCACCGAAGCCCCCCTGCTCCCTCAGACGCGAGAGAGGCTCGAAGGGCGACTGCTCAGCGCCCTCGCTCCGGCTAAAGGTCACAGGAGCCCGCCGTTATCGCCCGCAAACGTAAAGGTGACGAGCCTGGAGCACCGCGTCACGCGTGGTGCCCGGGCTCAGGCGTCCACCCGGGGCGTCTCAAAGCCCCTCAGTCTGCCTCCCCCCCGCGCCAGTGAGTGTGAGGCCCAGGCCAGGGGCGACCCCATGCTCCCCGCCTTGCCATCTGTGTAGGTCCCTCCCTGGCAGCACTGCCTGTGCTGGGGCTTATGCCGCTCGCTGATGCAGCTCTCTTGGCTGGAGGCATCTGTGCACAGGAGTTGGGTGCCTGTGGAAAGTGACAGTGTGGAGCAATGAATCAGGATTTTACCCGTGTGTGTGCCCATTATCACCGCTAGGCCCTGGCTGACAGTCCAAATAGTGCTAGTTAGAGCCATGCATGGCTTGGAAGGGTGTCACCCTCCTTTACCAGGATAACCACCTAACAGCATCCAGTAACATTTTGCCCCCTTATACCAGTTTATGTTAAATTCTCATTTCTTTTCTTCTTTTAATGTTGGCATGCATGCTGGTATGCATTTAATACAAGGTTTTCACCATTTTCATGGAACACTTTTGAGATGGGTTTGAGAAGCTTAGTGTTTTAGGTGTTTTATGTAATGTCTCACTCTCTTTGAAGGCCTTCCACAACTTTTGAAGACTGTTTCATTACCATGCAAATAGAAATAGCCCCTTTTCAGGAAGCCTATTAGAAATACATCAGTCACAAAGCATAACTATGAAATATTAAAATCAATATTTATATACCAGATACAGTTCATAGAATCATAAAATATCAGGGTTGGAAGGGACCTCAGGAGGTCATCTAGTCCAACCCCCTGCTCAAAGCAGGACCAATTCCCAACTAAATCATCCCAGCCAGGGCTTTGTCAAGCCTGACCTTAAAAACCTCTAAGGAAGTCCACCACCTTCCCCTAGTAACCCATTCCAGTGCTTCCCACCTCCTAGTGAAAAGATTTTTCTTAATATCCAACCTAACTCCCCCACTGCAACTTGAGACCATTTACTCCTTGTTCTGTATCTGCTACACTGAGAACAGTCTAGATCCATCCTCTTTGGAACCCCTTTCAGGTAGTTGAAAGCAGCTATCAAATCCCCCCTCATCTTCTCTTCTGCAGACTAACAATCCTACTTCCCTCAGCCTCTTTCATAAGTTATGTGCTCCAGCCCCCCTAATCACTTTGTTGTCCTCCGCTGGACTCTTTCCAATTTTCCACATCCTCCTGTAGTGTGGGGCCCAAAACTGGACACAGTACTCCAGATGAGACCTCACTAATGTCGAATAGAGGGAATCTCATGTCCCTCTATCTGCTGGCAACGCCTCTACTTACTACCCAAAATGCTGTTAGCCTCTTGGCAAACAGGGCACACTGTCAACTCATATCAGCTTCTTGGTCCACTGTAACCCTAGGTCTTTTTCTGCAGAACTGCTTCCTAGCCATTCAGTCCTGTTGTAGCAGTACATGGGATTCTTCCATCCTAAGTGCAGGACTCTGCACTTGTCCTTGTTGAATCTCATTAGATTTCTTTTCAGAGCCAAACAAGGAATTTTTGTTGCCCAAGGCAAGGGCCAACTCCAGGCTCTTTGGCGGCAATTTGGTGGCGAGTCCCTGAGTCGGAGGGAGGACCTGCCACCGATTGCTGCCGCTGCTTCATTCATTCTTCGGTGTCAATTCAGCAGCAGGTTCCTGCGCCCCTCTGCTTTGTGCGCCCAAGGCAAGTGCCTCACTCACTGCCCTTGTTATGGCATTCTTTCTTTGGCCCAGTTCGCCTAATTTATCTAGGTCCCTCTGTATCCTATCCTACCCTTCAGTGTAGCTACCACTCCCTCCTAGTTTAGTGTCATCTGCAAACTTGCTGAGACTGCAGTCCACGCCATCCTCCAGATCATTAATAAAAGTACTGAACAATACCAGCCCCAGACCAACCCTTGGGGCACTCTGCTTATACCAGCTGCCAACTAGACATGGAGCCATTGATCACTACCCTTGAGCCCGTGATCTAGCCAGCTTTCTATCCACTTTATAGTTATTCATCAGCCCATACTTCTTTAACTTGCTGGAAAGAATACTGTGGGAGACCATATCAAAAGCTTCATATCAAGGATAACACACCCATCTTTTCCCCTCATCCACAGAGCCAGTTATCTCATCATAGAAGGCATTAGCTTAGGTTAGTCAGGCATGACTTGCCCTTGGTGAATCCATGCTGACTGTTCCTGATCACTTTCCTCTCCTCTAAGTGCTTCAGAATTGATTCCTTGAGGACCTGCTCCATGATTTTTCCAGGGACTAAGGTGAGACTGACTGGCCTGTAGTTCCCCAGATCCTTCTCCTTCCCTTTTTTAAAGATGGGCACTACATTAGCCTTTTTCCAGTCATCTGGGACCTCCCCCAATCGCCATGAGTTTTCAGAGATAATGACCAATGGCTCTACAATCACATCCACCAACCCCTTTAGCACCCTCGGATGCAGCACATCCGGCTCCATGGACTTGTGCTCGTCCAGCTTTTCTAAATAGTCCTAAACCACTTACTTTCTCCACAGAAGGCTGGTCACTTCCTCCCCATGCTGTGCTGTCCAGTGCAGTAGTCTGGAAGCTGATCTTGTTCGTGAAGACAGAGGCAAAAAAAGCATTGAGTACATTAGCTTTTCCCACATTCTCTGTCACTAAGTTGCCTCCCTCATTCACTAAGGGCCCCAAACTTTCCTTGACTTTCTTCTTGTTGCTAACATACCTGAAGAAACCCTTCTTGTTACTTGTAACATGTCTTGGTAGCTGCAACTCCAAGTGTGATTTGGCCTTCCTGATTTCACTCCTGCATGCCTGAGCAATATTTTTATACTCCTCCCTGGTCATTTGTCCAGTCTTCCACTTCTTGTAAGCTTCTTTTGTGTTTAAGATCAGCAAGGATTTCACTGTTAAGCCAAGCTGGTCGCCTGCCATATTTACTATTCTTTCTACATATCCGGATGGTTTGTTCCTGCAACCTCAATAAGGATTCTTTAAAATACAGCCAGTTCTCCTGGGCTCCTTTCCCTGTCATGTTATTCTCCCAGAGGATTCCACCCATCAATTCCCTGAGAGAATTCATATTAGGGAAGGTAGGCATTGTCAGATACAGTTCTATTTATTTAGATACGCTTATCCTTGGTTGTTCTTTGTGCACCTTGTGTTTACTGTCTCATTGGGGGATCTCATTTTTAGTTCTAACTGGGAAAGGAGTTATTTTGTGTGATTGGCTTGATGGCTGAGGGGTTTGTCTTTTTGGCACATTCTCTGATAAAGGTTAGCTGTGTGTTGACAAGCATATTAAGTTAAAAAGAGAAAATACTATATGTTGTTTCTCATTTCCCCTAATTTCTGTCTACGTATACATGAAATATAATAATAGTCATAGTTAATATTGAGCCTGGTAAGTTCTTTATTCTTTGCATTTATTTTATTGTGCTGTGCTGTCTGTTCATAGTTACCTTTACATTTTAGTAAATAAAATAAATGTTATCGTCATTAGGGAAAGAAGATTTTCAAACCCTGACATAATTATGACTGATATAAGCATCTGTAAAATGCCTCCTCACTTCTGAGCAAAGGGGTGAAACATTTTCATTCTTTGTGCCAAATGTGTCTTAATGTGTCCTTTCTCCTCCTCGCAGTGTTTCATCCCTGGGTGTAACCTTCTGCTTATATTCTGGCACTCGTTTGACTCTTGTACATGGAAATATTGGTGATTTGGAAACGTTTAGTAGTTGAAAGTCAGGTTTCCTTATTACTTTCCTTTCTGCTGTGTTTTGGCAAGAAATGGGTTAAGAAGAAGAGCATGTCCTTTAGGGGGTGGTGTAGGGCTGTTCCATGTATCCCGGAGGGAGGACAGAGAACTTCGAGCAGAAATTATCCATATTGTACTATTTTAAAACAAAATGCTAAATTACCAAACGCATCTGTCAGAGCACGACAAGGAAGAGGACGGTCTGGGGCATGTGCACTAGCAAGCGTCAGCCTGCAAACCCTGCGACAGCAGCGCCCTTCCTGCGGCCAATAAAAGGCCCCTCCGGAGGGAAGCGGATTCCGCCTGCCGCCCTGTAGGTAAGGAGCTGCCTGGGGGCTGCGCGCTCCCAGGCCGGGCCGGAGCTTTCCCTTGGTTTCCTTCCCCACGGATCTCCGCGTTATTGCCGCAGGTACTGTCTCCGCGCCGCTGTAGGCCGGAGTGAGGCAGGCGGCACAGAGCCCGTGGGACGCCAGGGTATGAGCCGGAATCCCGGCTGCTAAGGGCCCTGGAGCCTGAACCAGCAGTGCGTGTGTCGGGGTCCGTGAGAGTGTCGGCTGGCTACAAACGGCCCCTGCCTGCCTGAGACCATGTAGCTTCAGGTCTGACCCTCTGTAGTTTCACCCGCACGGGCCTGTGGCTACAAATCTCTTTAATATCTCTTCTTGCTGGCACTGTGGTCTTGATCACTCTGCAGTATAATTTTGTGCTGTTCCTCTTCCTAGTTTTTGTTTATACATTCTGAAAAATAATCTTGTGCATTCAAATGCCTCATCCCCTACATTTAAAAATAGCTGTTGAGACATAAATATTCTGTCTAGCTTGGCTGAGTTCATAAGCCACTAAAATGTATTTATTTTCTGGCTGGCATATAGTATTTTTCCCAACTGCGTTTGGGTTGGTGTCTTAAAAGGACACCATCTTGTTCCCAGCTTTCCTGGGGCTGCCTTTCCTATTTGCACCAGTCAGCAGTCATTGGTCCCAGAAATGTGCATTTACCCATATAGGGGGGATGATCTTAATTTACTGGCTGCCACTGGAATAGTAGGATGTGCTTGCATGAGACTACAGAGGGAGCAAGATAATAGATTTATTTGCTGTGCGTAGTCATCCTGTTCTGAGTAACTTAGTTCTGCAATCTCCATGAATAATAATTTATTTTTATTCTGGTAGCACCCACAATGTGCTAGGCACTGTACACAAATGCCTTCAGAGGAGGGCATAGAGGTTACTCCAAAGAATTTGCAGTCTCTGAAGATAAGAAATTTGTAAATGGCAGAGAGGAGGAATACAAACAAAATGTGTACAGCTTCTATATTTGTCGTGTGTGTGTATATACATGAACCATGCTTGACAACTCTTCAGCCTATTTGTTATTAGTTAGCCAATTTCTCATGAAAATAAGTTTTGCAGATTCTTATGACTCTTTTGAAGAAAAGTATCAACTCTTTTATTTAGTACTCCCTTATTGACACAGTGCCTGGAAGTTCTTGCTATGACTACATGAGTCAGTTTACTTGCTCAGTGGATTTGGTGCTTAATTGGCAGAAAATAAAACTCCATAACAAATTAGGAGTTACTATACTAGATTAGACCAGAGGTCCATTTACTGTAATTTAGCATCGTGTCTCTTGACGGGCTGGATACCCCATACTGTACTTCAGAGGAAGGTGCAGTAGACAGTTATTCCCTAAATCTGCCTATAGGAGAAGCTTTTTCTTAATCCCGTTAACTGGTGGCTGGTTTATGCCCTGAATCAGAAAGAAAGGTTTTATATCCCTCATATTCTGTCTCTTTGACCATTCTTATGCATATAATATATAAACTAATCTAAAAAATATTATACTAAACTGTTGGCCTCAGTGGTATCTTGTGATAGTGAGTTCCGTAGCAGAAATATTCAATGTGTATTTTTAAAAGTATTTTTATAGGCTCCTGTGAAAAGAGGTAATGGTAGTTAAGTCCAGAGTAGAGAGACAATTCTTTGGCCACGTCTTTTGTGAATGTGTACAGAAAATGGCTTGTTGCTCACTAATTGCTGCTACTGCTGAAGAAACCGAGTAAAGCAGAGAACAATAAAATTACATTTAGCAAATCCTATTCCCCTAGCCTCCAAATTTATCTAGGTGACTGTGAGTAACACTTTTTTCTTATAAAGAATGCCCAGACTATATGTACGTTTTTTCAGGTGGAAACCCCCTTACTGGAAAAAAAATCCTTACTAAACAGAGTGGGTGAGTTGTGAAATGCCTCCATTCCCAGTGGTCATCAGTGTTGCTATCTTACAAGTGACTTTTTGGGTCATCAGAAAGTTGTTGTGTTTAACAAAAGATTTGTCCCATAAACATAAATTTAATAGGTAGTTTATGTGCCACTTAATATTCTTCTTTTAGATTCTCTTGAAAATCTGGCTGCCCATTTAGTCTTAAATATCTATTTTGGAGCCTAATTTTTTAAAAGAATCTTCCTTTGTTCTGTTCAGTCACTTCAGGGCAGTTTCCCCACCCTCCTCCCCACAGAGATTGGGAAATGCCAGAAAACATATTAATCAGACATGTGAAGACATGGGTAGAATCGTTACAAATCACGGGAAACTCCTCCTGCAGCATGCTGTCCAGAAACTAAATACCAAATATGGGTTTAAAATCTAGTTAAACCCTTCTAATAAGAGTTGTAAACAAGACCTCAAGTTGGAGTCAATAATCTCTCTCCCCATCTCTGTGGGTGTGCACTCTGAAAGGAAATCTGATGTTCACTTTAACATTAACACTGGCAAATATATATTATGTAACATTCTTGATTAGACCAGGCTTCTCTTTCCAGCTCTGAATTGATGCACTGTATCCTGTTGGACAAGTTGTTTAACCCTTCTGTGCCCTAGTTTCTCTGTGTAAAATAATGGTGGCATAATTCACAGAATTGTGACTGTTTTGAGATCCTTTCAATTAAATGTGATACAGAAGTGCAAAACAGTATTATTCTGTGGTGTATTTTGCTATTGGGCAACATTTGAATGAGGCACAAGAATTGCCTCTCTAAGAAGAGGCTTTTATTGGAAATAATCTGTTTGAAACAAAATGATCTATTTCCTTCATAAATTTCTATGCAGTATGGTAGAAATAATGGCTTCTTACAAAACTCAGTCACCACCTCATGATGAAATCTAGGGCAGTGGTTCTCAACCAGGGATCTGGGACCCCCTGGAGGGCCTTGAGCAGGTTTCAAGGGGGCCTCCAAGCAGGGCCACCATTAGACTCGCTGGGACCCAGGGGAGAAAGCCAAAGCCCCACTGCATGAGGCTGAAGCCCAGGACCCTGATCCCCGCCACCCAGAGTGGGAGCTGAACAGTGTAGCTTTGTGGGGGGCCCAGGCAATTGCCCTGCTTGTTATCCCCTAACACTGGCCCTGGCTTTTACATGTAGAAAACCAGTTATTGTGGCATAGATGTGCTGTGGAGTTTTTATAGCATGTTATGCGTGTGGGAGGGCTCAGAAAGAAAAAGGTTGAGAACCTCTGGTCTAGGGAATTCACCCTCTAACAGTCTCTCTTTGTTCCTTGAGCAGACTATTTGCTCTTTGGACTCTAGAAGCTTCAGTGCAGCGGTGGGGCCCAGTGAAAATCAGAAGTACATCTTAAAGCTGTTAAAACATGGCCTCAAAAAGAGCCTTAGTGATTCTGGCTAAAGGAGCAGAGGAGATGGAAACGGTTATCCCCACTGATGTTATGAGAAGGGCTGGAGTGAGTATGAAAACCACTAGAACTTTTTATGACCATTTGTTGAAACCAAAAGTATTCTCACCTTGAATCAATCCTCAGTGATGGAGAGATTGTTTTATTCAGTGGCCTCCTGGATGAACATGCATCTGGACCCTTTTATTTGTGGCGTGAAAGACAAATGCTCACTCATCCACAAGTACTCATTGCTGCAGAATATAAATTCATAGATTCAATAGACCATAAAATGTACCTTTTAGAAGAAGCATCCAGTCTTGATTTAGAAATTATCAGTGATGGAGATTCAACCATTGGAACAATTTACCAAGGGTTGTGGTGAATTACTCTCATTGGAACTAAGGCATACATTTATATCAATCTGAATCTGGCTAGCTCCACCTTCCAGATATTGGATTGTGTCACATCTTTTTCTGATAGATTGAGGAGCCCATTATCAGATATTTTTCTCCAAGTACGTACTTACAGATTACAATCAAGTCGCACTTTAACCTTCTCTTTGTTAAGGTAGATTCAAGTAGCTCAATCTATTTATCGCTATAAAGCATCTTTTCTAATCCTTTAATTGTTCTTGTGGGTCTACTCTGAGCCCTCTCCAATTTATCAACATTCTCTTGACTTGTGGACACTAGAACTGGACACAGTATTCCAGCAATAGTCACAGCAGTGCCAAATACAGATGTAAAATAACCTCTCTACTCTTGCTCAAGATTCCCCTGTTTATGCATCCAAAGATTGCATTAACTCTTTTCACCACAGTGTTGCACTGGGTGGGATTATACACTGCAGCCCCAATATCTTTTTCAGAGTCGCTGCTTCCCAGGTTGGAGTCTCCCATTGTGTAAGTATAGCCACATTCTTTGTTCCTAGATGTATTCATTTACATTTAGCCATATTAAAATGAATGTGTTCCAAACAATGTAAAGACATTTAAGTTGTGAACCTAGCAGTGACTACGGCATGTATTTAGGTGTCTATCATCCCTTCAAAATATGTGCAACTCCTGTGTTAGTGGAGAGAGTTTTCTTTTTGGGGGGGAAGACTAGACCCCTTTGTACACATCAAGCTAATGCCCTTGATCATCTCACTCAAATCTCTCCTTGAAGCTCTGCTTTCATCTAGTAGTCTGTCACTTACCACCTATAGAGTGCTCCCGATTTATCACCTGTGCATCTGCAAGTATAGGCAATAATCCGATCTTGATCAGGTGCAAGAGTGATAAATAAGATTTAAATTCTCACTTTGCAGTTTTTAATGACCAGAACCCCAAATCTGTGCACATGAAACAGCCAAAATAAAATTCTACCTCTCCCCTTCTTTTTCATCCCATTAATTTGTTCACTCCCTTGTCCTGGTGCTCCTTGGGCACAGATCTTTCCTTATTTTATACCTACAGATTTCTGTGCACATCTATGGAACTGTGACCAAGTAGCTGAGAGTAAGGAGTCTGGAGCTGAATAAACAGATTTAGAGAGTGTCCTGGGCACCAGGACCAAAGAGATAATGGATCATTTAACAGCCTCCTTAATCTGACACTACTTTAATCTAGAAATTTGTGGAATGCTGGATTATGTGATACATCTGTTAGACCTTCCAGATTCAAATAACTAATCTTACTGCAGGTCCTTCTCATTTAATTTTACTTTTGAGGTGGGAAACTTTTGGTTTTAGTCTGATTCTCTACAGCTTCTACTATTGCTTGGTTTAAATAATCTTTTAAACAAAATACACCTCTGCATACAACTTCAGAATTGTCATCTGCATCCCCTTAAAGCAGTGCATTTTCCTGTTGTAATGGTGTCTATTTTTCTGTCAGATCAAGGTGACTATTGCAGGTTTAACAGGAAAAGATCCAGTGCAGTGTAGCCGAGATGTCTTCATTTGTCCTGATGCCAGTCTAGAAGATGCCAGAAAAGAGGTTTGTCATACTGACTTAGCATAACGCTTTATGGGACCTTCTTCACAGGTTGACAGTGGAGTTGGAAGGTTATTAGTAACGCCCAGTTTGACTGATTGCAGCAGCATTGCACAAACCCAGGGACGCATAATTTAATTCTCTCCCTTCTAGTGTTGTCCTCCAACACACTGTCTTAGTTTTGCATAATTTTTAACATTCTGTCCAGGTATTTGACTTGGTAAAATGTTTAAGTCCAAAATTACTGTAAATGTTATCCAGACTCTCTGACAAAATAGCATAATTTGGAACAACAGAAAGTTTCTGTTCAGGAAGGAAGGTGCTGCTTAGGGAGCTTTGCAGCATAGCACCTATCATCACATTGCAGAGCTGTCAGTCACACTCTGGAGCACTTAAACTCCCCCATCCACAAAGACTTATTTATGTAGGTAAAGTTTGCTTCAAAACAAGTTTCTCCAGCAGTTCTTGGCCTGGTGTATAGAAAATGAAACAGTGTTTTTCTAGTAGCTCCATTAGGTGAAATATTTTGGTCGCTCATCAGACTACCTTTTGCGTAAAGAGCCTTTCAGAAGCAGAAAAGTTAGAATTCCTCTGCTTCTCATTTTAGTATGTTTTAACAGTCATAAAGACAAACTCCTGTGTGAACTTGCATGCTCTTCTCCTGTAGAATTCTGCTAAGTAAGCATTTCTTTCTTTGTTTAGGGGCCTTATGATGTGGTGGTCCTGCCAGGTGGTAACCTAGGAGCTCAAAATTTGTCAGAGGTAAAATCATAAAACCTGAAGATAATTCAAAGGCCTGCCCATATATCTATACGTGTTGCTTATATTCTCCTGCTACTGCAGCAAATTCAATCCAACATTTAAAACAAACAAACAAAAACATGGTAAGCGGTGCAGCTGCAGTCTTAACCGGAGTTAGCCTGTGTAAAAATGGGGAAGTACTCTGTTATATACATTTGTAGTATGGAGATGCAACATGTTGTTGTAAATGATTATTGAACAGGATATAAAGTATTTTGATGCCATAAGAAGTTAGGAATTGCCATACTGGATCCAATTTAAGGTTCATCTAGTCCAGTATCCTGTCTAGCAGTGGGCAGTAGCATCTCCTTTAGTGGAAGGTTTAAAAACTAGGGCTGTTGATTAATCACAGTTAACTTGCGCGATTTAACTTAAAAAAAAAAAAATTGCAATTAATCATAGTTTTAATTGCACTGTTAAATAATAGAATATCAATTGAAATATGTTGGATGTTTTTCTACATTTCCAAATATATTGATTTTAATTACAACACAGAATCAAAGTGTACAGTGCTCACTCTCTATTATTTTTATTACAAATACTTGCATCTGACTCAGATGATGGAAGTGAACGTGTCAATCTGCACTGCTTTGGATCGTTATCGAGCAGAACCCATTGTCAGCATGGACACATCCTCTGGAATGGTGGTTGAAGCATGACGGGACATATGAATCTTTAGTGCATCTGGCATGTAACTATCTTGCAACACTGGCTACAACAGTGTCATGCGAATGCCTGTTCTCACTTTCAGATGACATTGTAAACTAGAAGCAGGCAGCGTTATTGTTTGTTTGTCTGAGCAATTGGCTGAACAAGAAGTAGAACTGAGTGCACTTGGAGGCTCTAAAGTTCTACATTGTTTTATTTTTGAATGCAGTTATTTTTTGTACATAATTCTACATTTGTACATTCAACTTTCATGATAAAGAGACTGCACTACAATACTTGTATGAAGTGAACTGAAAAATACTATTTTTTTTTTTACAGCACAAGTATCTGTAATAAAAATAAATATAAAGTGAGCCCTGTACTCTTGTGTTCTGTGTTTGTAATTGAAATCAATATATTTGAAAATGTAGAAAACATCCAACAATATTTACATGATATTCTATTATTGTTTAACAGTATACTTATTAGCAATTAATTTTTTAAATCACTTGACAGCCCTAATAAAAAACCCTCATTAAGTAGATGTGGAATAATTTAACCTAGCAAATTGATCTCGTTGTCTCTCATAGTTAACAATTGGCTTAAGCCCTGAAGCATGAAGTTTAATAGAACTTCCAAAATGTTACGTATGTTGATAACTCTTAATATCCAGTCTCATTTTGAATCATGTTGAGTTCTTGGCTTCAGCTACTTCCTGTGGCAAAAGTTCAATCACATGTTGTGGGAAAAAGTATTTCCTTTTATTGGTTTTGAATTTTTCACCTTTTGATTGACTGTTGCCTGTCTCATAACACTAAAACAAAAATTCCTGATCTACTTTCTCTACATAATTAACTATTTTCTGTATTTATTACAGACAGTGCAGCATGATTTGTGGGTGGGTGGGTTTTTTTGTTTTTAAATAATTACTTAATGTTACATTATTTCTTTGTGCAGTCTCCTGCTGTGAAAGACATTTTAGTGGACCAGGAGAACAGAAAAGGCTTAATTGCTGCTATTTGTGCAGGTACAGTAATGAACTATGTTGTATTGTCACCTACGCGGCTGCTTTCAAAGACTGTCTGGGCAGCTACCTTCTTTAGCAAACTCTTTTTCAGTGCTGTTGTGTCCCAGTAGCTCAGCAGCAAGAGTAAATGTAACATGCATAAAATTCAAATGGGGGGGAGGGGGAGAGCTATAATCTAACATGAGGCGCTCTGTAAAACAGTGTGAAGCTTAACTACAAGTTGCCAACACTCCTGATGCTGCTTCTTGTCAAAGTTACTGGTGTGGGGTTAGCTGCTGTAAAATACAAAGTGAAATGCAATATATAGGGTTCTACCAAATTCACAGCTGTGAAAAACACATCACAGCCATGAAATCTGGTCTTTGGTCTTTTGTGTACTTTTTACCCTATACTATACAGATGTGTTTCCCAAACTGGGGGTCCCAACTCAAAAGCGGGTCACGAGGGAGTCGCACAGTTATTGTAGGGCAGTCGTATTGTCAACCTTACTCTTGCACTGGCTTCAGAGTTGGGTGGTCAGAGAGCAGCAGCTATTGGCCAGGCACCCAGCTCTGAAGGCTGTGCCGTGCCAGCAGAAGCACAGAAGTAAGGGTGGCAATACCATACCATGCCATTCTTACTTCTGCACTGCAGCTGGCGGTGGCTCTGCCTTCAGAGCTGGGCTCCCAGCCAGGAGTAGCTGCTGTCCAGCTGCCGAGCTCTGAAGAAAGCACTGCCACCAGCAGCAGCACAGAAGTAAGGGTGGCAATACCATGACACCCCCTACAATAACCTTATAACCTCCCCACAACACCATTTTGGATGTTGGGACCTTTTTGGGACCTCTACCATTACAACACCATGAACTTTCAGATTTAAATATCTGAAATTGTGAAATTTAGGATTTTTAAAAATCCTATGACAATGAAATTGACCAGAATGGACCGTGAATTTGGTAAGCTGCTGGCAATATATTAGGGTGTTCTATAAAATAGGTGCTTGTGCTAGGAGTCTCTCTGCTAGGAGCTATTTGCTAGCAGTACACAGTCAATAGAAATTTCTTAGACAAAATAATGTGGCCCTCTGTTGCCCTTTAGTTTTGAAAGAAAAATTGTTAATATAAGATTACAGGTTCACCATTCCTCATCCACATGGCAGTGGTAATGAGAATTATTCTGGCCTGGCATGGCTGCCTAGACAGATTGCATGACCAGGTATCTTATTCATTTCTTTATAAAGTGCTTTGAGATGTCTGGGGTATGAAAAGTAATATAAGCAAGTGCCAGCTCTACTAGCTGGTGGTCAGGAGAAGGCTTTGATAAGTAATTTCCTTCTGCCCACTGACATGTATAAAATGTATGTATTTAGTGTAGTCATATGCATTTTTGGAATGCGTCTTTCACTTTTGTTTTTGATACGTCTTTGTTCTTTTGAGTGCTGTGGAAGTATAGAATGTCATTAAATTTGCTGTCACTAGATTTATCTGATGCCTCAGCCCAGGGATCTGCAGAGTTTTGAATTTCCTCACACTTGAGGGATGATAGTTTTCTGTTTATCCTCCTGCTTTTGCTACAAACAGTCAATATGAATTTTCAACAGTTCTGTAAAGGAAACCTTTCCTAATAATGGAAGTTCACTTGAAAAGAGTCACTGATTTAATTATAACTGTTTGCAAAGCAAATTTCTAGCTGAATAACACAAAAGTTGTTTCTTTCCTGGAACTGGCCCATGAATGAGTCAAACTTGAACAACAAACAGAAACTGGTAAATTAGGCAATTATTATTTTCTGGAATTCCCATAATGGTTTTTTCCAGGTCATTTGTTATATAACTTTCTGCCACATTCCTTCCTCAATTCAGTTCAAATGGGAAGTGTTATCTCCTCTTCTAAATGCTGTTATTACAAATAAAAAAGTTACAGGTGCTAGTCCATGATTTGGCTAAGATATTGTATGTTAATACCCTTCCTTGGACACTTGGCACACAGATGACTCAACTGTGAAATTTCCCCCAGAATATTTGTAATTAATCCTTATTAGCAGCTCTCTCTTCAGTGTCACATTCTGCCTCTTTTTCCCAAGTTAAGCAGATATCCTAACAGTATGACTGACTTGTTGTAGAAGATGGGAGTCAAATACAGTGATCACTTAATCTGCAAAACAGTAGTTTTTATTCAAAGATTTAGAACTAAATAACTTTCTGGTTTTTGATATACGTTCTCTCCCATGGCAGATTGATTTTGTTTCAAGGAAATGTAGGACACCATGTACCTGTATCTCTGTTGGGTGCTTGCATTTGCTCTTTTATTGTTCTCATGTGGGCCTGGTCTGTGTTTGCATCCATGCTAGGCCTCTCCTGGGATTTTGTGAGGCTCATTCTTTGAATGTTTGTTGAAAAGTTCTTGTCTCCAATTGAGTTTACACTAGTGACAGGCTCACTTTGTATTACTTGCAGGTCCCACTGCCCTGATGGCACATGGGATAGGGTTTGGGAGGAAAGTTACAACACACCCTTTGGCCAAAGATAAAATGATGAAAGGAGGTAGGTAAAAGGCAAATGGAGGTGTTAAACTTAGTGTTTGTCTGTCCTGAATACTGTGGAGGAAATGGATCCACAGACCCATGCCCTTCAGTATTAATGCTGGCCAGAAAGAAGGGCGGTGGAGGAGGAGACAAAACACTTCTAGGAGCATTTTCCTCTCCTATTTGAGGCCTGCCAGCTCTCTCCTTTCTGAATTCTTACCTAAAAAAACCCCAGCAACCAAACTGAAATGGTACCCTTCTTACCTTCCAGAAACCCTAGCTGTTAAAGGGTGATATTTTTCTCATGTAGCAAAGTGCTGGGATTTGGGGAAAGCATGTCATGCACGTTTTTCATTGCACTTTCTCACCACTAAATGGAAGGAGTGGAAGAGAGTGTAGCAGAAAAGGGGAAATATGGAGATGGGAGGAGTATCTACCACTTCCCTCCCAGAGGGAGCTTGAAAATCTCCTAACAGCAAGTTTATAGAGGCATTCTGTGATTTCTAGACATGCCCTGAGAATTAAGAGGCACACTAAATCTTTCTCAGAGTTGATGGTTTTTGTTATCAGGGTATATGTTGGTTTAGGGTAAGTATAAACTTATAAGACATTAAAAAGCGACAGAGTCCTGTGGCACCTTATAGACTAACAGACGTATTGGAACATGAGCTTTCGTGGGTGAATATCCACTTCATCACATGCATCTGACGAAGTGGGTATTCAGCTATGAAAGCTTATGCTCCAATACGTCTGTTAGTCTGTAAGGTGCCACAGGACTCTTAGTCTGGATCTGTAAAAAGCGACAAACACGGCTACCTCTCTGATACTTATTAGACTTTGTCACTCTGAGATAGTCTTTTTTGTTTTATTTTCCTTATTAACTAGTGTTGCAAATCCATACATCACTATAGCGCTGATTAAAATATTACCTGGTGTCCTGTCTAAGTACAATAAGTTACAGTCATGGTCAATTTGAACCATGTCCCTTCCTCCTCCTAGAATGTGGTCTGGGTAAGGTCATAGTCTTCCATTTGGCACTAGCTGCTGGCTTCTCCAACCTGGGATTCGTTTCCAAGGTGAGGCTTAGGCCACGTCTACACTACGGGATAATATCGAATTAGCTAAAATCGGTTTTATAAAACTGATATTATAAATTCGATTTCATGCGGCCACACTAGGCACAGTAATTCGGCGTTGTGCGTCCATGGTCCGAGGCTA